>NC_046337.1:3002500-3250000 GCF_000738735.6 Corvus cornix cornix | reverse complement strand
TATAGCTTTTTTGTTTGTTTTTTTTTTTTCCTTTTTATTTGTGTTAATGTTATGGTACTGATTAAACAGCCCTTCATTGAACCTTTAGCACTGCCAAAAGACCTGGAGGTCTGTGATATTGTGCTAACAGCACTGGGCTGTGTGCTGGGGTTGTGTCTGTTTATTTGTGTGGAAAGGAGGGGGGGGAAAGGAAAATGGGAGGGTGTGCAGTGCTTGGGCTCACAACTTGAAGACTGGAGGTGTGTTTTAGTGGGAAAAGCCACCTAGGCACCTGAGTTCATGGATAAGGCAAGAGGATGCTGGGCCGTGGGCTTGTGGTCATGTCTGGTCACTGTTATGGCTGCTGAATTAATGCAAAAACTCTGGCAAAATATCAGATTATTTTATAATTTTGTTGTCGTTTTAAAGATTCTGGATGATCTGGGTCAGAGGGTGATAGGGTGAGTCACCAAAGAAAAATGTGTCTGAGAAAGGGGAGAAATGGAGTTTTATAGCAGGGTTTTTGAGATGGGAGGGACATGAAGTCAACTCAAGTCCAAGAAGATTTTCTAAAGACTAGTAGAAACTTTTTGTTGCTGGACTAGTAAATTGTAGGTAACACAGCATTCATTTCTCACCACAGCAAAATCAGTCATTGACAAAGCTCACCCATTTGCTGGCAAAAGAGATGCTTTCAAATTTTTTTTTTTTTTTTTAAATATTCAAGTGTTGTTTAGGGCTTGGAAGCAACCTGGTCTAGTGAAAGGTGTTCCTGCCCACAGCAGGGGATTGGAATGAGGTTGTCTTTAAGGTCCCTTTAACCCAAACTATTTTATGATTTCCATCTGCTTAGTGAGGGATAGGTGAGGTTCTTATGGTGCACTCTGTATAAACATGAGTAAAAGGCAAAATAAAATTATAAGAAAGTCATTTCTTAACTAGAACTGAAAAATATTTTAATCAAATCATTCAGGAGTGGGAATGATCCCTTACAAGTCTGTAGAAGTCTTTTGAAATATTATTTCCTGTACACTTATTAGAGCAATCTGGTAAAAGGAAATGATGATTATGCACATAATTTAGGAAAGAGAAGAAAAACTTGGATATTTCAAGTAAAGCTGAAAGCTTTGTACTAGTCAATCATTATGAAAAGAGAAACTCCTGACTTTGCATTTATATGTTGACATGAAGTCATTTTGTGGAATAATCACTTTCTGATTCTAGAGCCTTACCAGGAAAACTGAGAAACTTGTTCTAAGTGATGGCCTGACTGTAGTTAATTCTTAGCTGAAGTTCACTTTCCAGGAACTTCCACCGCCCTTGGATGGTAAAGAGAGTTTTGTATCCAGGTGACTCCCAGTAGTGCAAGACTGGACTTGAAAATCATCTCACAAAATATCCCCCACACATGCAGAAAAATGAAACCCTGGCTAGGTTCTGATTGCTTTTTACGGTTTGCGATGTGAAATGAGGCTTTTGGCAAAGAAACCATCCATGAATTTTAAAGGGATAGGGAGCCCACTCTACTGATCCTTTATTCCCAGGTCTTCTATGCTCAGTGCTGTCCCTTCTTATGTTTGGCTTGTGCTGTAGGAACAGCTTCTCTCTCTGGTGGCTGGCATATTTTATTAAATTTCCGTGATTTAAATAAAATATCTTACACATCAGATTACCACATGAACAAAAAGTGCAGCAACCCCATGAAAGCTGCCAAAGTACCACCTTATATGCAAGAAATTGTCTCCATATTGGAAAACATTAGGGATAAAAAAAAATAGTGGAAGGTTATAGTGGTTTAAGTTAAATAAATTGAAGTTTATCTGCTGCTACAACTGCACCTCCCAGTTAGCAAATTGCAATGAGATGTCTAAGGTTGTAAATCCATCCTTCCTTGGGTCAGTTCTGAGACAGAAGCAGCCTTGGGAGACTCAGCCAGGACCAAAGGGAGTCCTCACTCAGCACTGCAGGGAGCCTGGATCTTCTTCTCCAGAGGTCACCTCCTTACCCCAAACATATGCACACTTCCCTTGAGCAAATTTTGTTGATGTCTGTTTGCTAAACGAATCTTTTCCTAAATACACAAACTGTTGCATGGTTTTAAAGCAAAACCAGTTTGGTACTGATGATTCACTCCACACGGCTCTGCCCAGGCAGAGTGATTCCCTTCTGATTTTCTTTCTTTTTTTTTTTCTTTCTTTTTTTTTCACCCCCAAGAAATTTCATTTCCTGGCAGGTGCAACACTTCAGAGCTGTGTTGTTTGCAGTGGACTGCTTCTTTTTCAGGCATGTTAAAGTAGATTTATTTGGGCGTGTTGGAGATGTTGGGTTTAAATTTAAGTTTTCCTTAACTTGGAGGTTGGCAATGAAAAAAAGCACTCTGAGTCTGAAGGGATGGATCTTGTTCTGGGTGTGGATTAATCAAGGGCCCTTATACTCTCTGCATGGGGGAACTGAGGCCTTGGAATCTTGGAAAAAGGCCTGGTTGGATGGAATTCTGAGCAACCTGGTCTGGTGGAAAGTGTCCCTGCTCATGATAGGGAGGTTGGAATGAGATAAGATTTAAGGTCCCTTCCAGAAGTTCTGTTTTGTTTCCAGTCCAAAGGCATTTTGGGATGATGTAAATTGCTGTAAAAGGAAATTCATTCCATAGTTCTGCTCTTGGATCCTACTGCAGGTTCAGGATTGTGTGAGGGCTTTGCATCTGTATCTGAGCTTCACATTTTTGTTGTTCCAACAAGGCGCTGGTGGGGAACGCTGTCACTGTAGAAGTTTATCACAAGGATATGGTCCCTGCTGCTTTTTCTCATCTTTGGTATCCTTTTGGGAAATAAAGAAGATTGCAAGTGACACAATTTCTAGAGGAACTAAGGCAACAGAGAAAATTTTGGTGTCCTGACACCGTATTTTGGATTATTTTTGACTTTTTTTTCTGTCTCTGAAATTGCTAATAACAGATGCTTGAATTCTAGTCAAGTGAAAAATTCCAACTGATTTCAAAAGTAGTTGGATTGAATCCTAGCATCAGTTTGGCACCTAGGAAAATACAAACATATGCAAGGGCCTCACTTTCCACTGCACTCAAAAACAATATTAAAAAAAACCCAAACCATCAGCAAAATTTTGAAATTAGTGATTTAGAAGAAAAATCTTTGAAATTTACAGACATTTCAGATAGGAAATGTAAGGTATTGATAACAGTTTTGAATAAAAATTGGAATAAAGGCCATATGGTCTATTTGTCATGGAATTGTGTTTGACCTCGACATCCTACTTTTTGTGGGTGTTATGATCAGGAATCCTTGGTTCTGAAGGCACCAGACTTTGGCTCAGGATTCCCGTGTAGATGTTTGATTTGGGTTTACTCTTGGGGTGTTCTGTTCTAGCTGGGCTCGAGCATATGGTTTGATTTTTTCAAGTGAAGTGACACCACTTCTTACACATGCACATTACTCATTCCCCATGCAAGTTCAATAAAATCATGGCATCTTTTATTTTTTATTTAAAGCTGACAAAGAAGTCATACTTAAAAACCAATCTAGGAAATTACTTCATTGTCAAAATTATTTCCTCTGATCATTTCCATGCTTTAATTTTTATATTATTCTTTCTGTAGCTGTGGTGGTGGACTTTTACCACTGGAATGAATGGGAAAATGACATCATAGTAAAATGTCATGTTTTTTCAGCTCTTAAATGGCTGAACTACAATTAATCAAAATTGGTGTGATTTTTATGAAGTGATATGACCAATAATTTAGGATTTTAATTGCTACATGAAAAGTCTTATTTTCTTCTTAAAGGCATAAACATTTAGGAATACCTTCTTTTTTTTCTTAAGAACAGCACAAGTTAATATTATCCCATGATTCCGACATCAAATGTTGCCTCTATGGTGTGAAATGGTGAATACAACGTTGTTAAAAGATGCCTACTTTTCTTTGCACTGTCTGGGAGGAGGATGTGCATAACTCCCTGCAAAAGATAGCTCGTCTCATGTAAAGATGCACTGAGCAGTGTAGGGGATGGCAGCCTGCCAATTAGTGATCCATTTTCTCAGAAACCGAGTTTGAGGCCATGCCAACCAGTCACATACATCTTATCTTCAGCATCATAGTGCAGCCTCGTAATTCGCGCAAAATTATGTTTGACGTTAAATTATAAACCCTTAGTGTAATAATAAAAAAAATAAATAACCCTAAAAGCAAATTAAAAATTATGTTTTCACTGGAGCAGGTTATAAGCCCACTAGAAACGTGATCTGTAGTCATCAGTCTATGGGCAAAATTCCATTTCTCAAGGGTTGTTTTGGGTTTTTTTCCCCCTCTCTACCTCGTAAAAAAGCTGCAATTCAGAAAATTGTTTGGTTAGTGCAGGGCGGTATTTTTTTTAATTTGAGGTGGTGGATAAGACCCTTTTTTACTTTAAAAAAAAATCAGATGTGATGCAGGGAGGTGTACCTCTGCCACATCCCTAGCTATCACAAAAGCTTTAGCTTTTGTTCTAAAAAGTGGCTATTTTGCAGAAAAAAAGTAATGAAGAGGTAAAGCAAATGTTTTCCAGATGCTGTCCCAGGTCCAAAACCTTGTTGTGTGACCATTTCAGTGGTCCAGTGTCACTAGCTGCAGGTTTGGGGAGGCAAAGCTTCTTTGTGCCCCACAGATGTGATGCAGTCCTTTGCTTTTTTATGTCTCTTAAAAGCTCACAAATAAACATCAGCCTTCAGAGGCTGAGAGAGAGAAGACAGAAGGATTGGTTGAAAGTAGAGTTAGCAAGAGGGATAAGAATTATTTCATTTATTTGTCTGTGCAAATTTTGTAAGTTACCCCTAGGTACACAGTGACATTCTTGTATCATGTTAATTTTTTTTAGCTTAAGTGCAAAACTTGGTTTCCAACAGAATTGAGGATGATTATTTACTTTTAGACACCTTTTAAAGTAAGGAAGATTTTTATGTCTCCCCACATAACCAAAATCCTATGTCACATTTTTCCTGGTTTGTTGGTATTTATCTGGCAGGATGGGTTCACAAGGCTGACAGAATTATAATCATGGTGATCTTTCTGTATGCAGCTATAAAATGTTGGTCATATCAGCAAAAAAAGTAGATAATTAGTGAGAATACTTCTGAACAGTCTAAGACTGTTTGCATGTAAAATTTTTCTTATTAACTGGAATTCAAGCTCCAGTGAAAATGGTTTCAGGAATCCTTCAGTGCCCAAACATATGAAAATTCATCCAAAATCACTTAAAATCTGACTTTAACTTACTTTACAGAGCAGGCTTCACTTTACACTTGTATCTTGAAGATTTCTTAACACCTCTAAGTTCATACTTATCACCATCTTCTTACAAAGCCAGCGAGGTGTTCATGTTGGTTTTTAACAGCCTGAAAAGGGCTTATTCACTTTTAATTTGTTCTTTAATTAATTTGTTTAATTTGTTTTTAAATTGCTTCTTCCTTTGTGTGGTCATAAAAACCATACTGTGTTAGCACGAAGATTTGGAGTTCATCCATTTAAATGCCCTAGCTTGGCCCATTGCAGTCTTCTCCTTGCCTGGTGGTGCCCATCATTCCCAAAGAAAGGTTGGGATAAACTCCATTCTCCAGTGGCAGGCATGGGCCAGTGTAGATTTCCATGGCAGTGGTGTTTCTGAGCCTCCATGAGGTGGCAGACACCGCTTCTCTGCATCCCAGATAAGACCTCAAAATCATTGCCAGGTAACTCCAAACAATGTTTACACATCTTCTCGTGCCAAATTAATTCCAGCAATGAAAATTAATTTCCTGGCATGTTTTGGGAAGGAAGAGGTGAATTAATTACTGTGGACACCACGACACCATCCAAAACCTACAGTTAGTCGTGGGTTCAGATTAGCATGAAACCAGTTGTAATTGGGTTCCGCTTCTTTATCATTCAAGAGCTCTTTTACATGACAACAGGATACTCACATCTCCAAGGGATACCTTTGGCACTTCCACTGCTTTCATTTCTTTGCACACCCCTGTTCATTATTGAAATCTTGGAACCAAAGCAGGATGTGGGGAGGTCTGTCTGTCTGCTTTATTTCACCTAAGCAAACTCTGCACTCCCTCGTTGGCACAGGAAGCATTTACAAAAGTTGTTTAAAGAGCAATTGCTCTTCTTCATTGGGGATGCTGGTCTTTGCTCAGAATTTAAATCAGGTTTGTGGCTCAGAAGGGGAATGTGAGGCTTCTGAGCTGTGTTTATGAGCCCAGTGCTGCTGATGGGCCTCAGAGAAGGAGATCTCATAGGACTGGCCGTGTATTTAGACAACTCTAGAGCCCCATATTGCTCTTCATCATTAAGATTGTGTGCAGGAGACAGAATTAGGAGGTTTAAAAATGCCTAATGTAAGTAAGCTCTGAATGCTGTCAAGTAAATGCAGTTGTATTGTTGAAAGTGGAGATCCTAGAGCCATGCTGGTGTGGAAAGTGGGCCCTGTGTTCATGGGAAAAAAAAATTAACTCAGATTGTAGATCCATAAGTGGGGTCTGCACTGCATGCACTTGTTTTTGTTGCTGTCTTTATGTTCCCTGCATGTTTTGCTATGAAGTCTCATTCTCTTTATCTGTCTTGACAGATGGAATCAGTAAATGTTACATTATCAAGTTTTATCTAAAAATGTCTCCCATTGATAGCGCATTTATATCATGTCATAATAGCTCTTTGTACCAAAGCAAGGAGAGCTGGGAGAATCCTAACTAGTGAGTAAGCTTGCATTTTTAAAGTAGTAAAAAAGTTCTTTGTTCTACAGCATCCTATTTTTAGAGAGAACTTAATTAAAGTGAGTAAGGAATTTTGAAATCTGGAATAGGAAAAATTGGGTCATTATTAATTATTATGTATATAATAAATCCAGGGTCTGTGGTCTTTTTTCTTCACAATGCACGTATGTCTTTTCCTTCCTCACAGGCATTTTTCATTACCAGAGGAATCAGCTTCCCTTCTCCAAGGCCCTGGCTTAGCAACTTGCTGAGCTGAGAATCGAGCTGTAAGCACACAAGGAGGGCTTTTTTGGTGGGTTCACTCCGGACACTGTCAAGGGCATTTCTGTGCTGAATTACACATAGCGCCCTGTCAAAACCCAGTTTCTCTAATGCATCTCTGCAGCCACTTTTCCTCCTCCCAGTCCTTCAACACCTTCTCCTTTTCACCTGCTCCCTGTCAGTCTGCAGTCAAGGAATGCAGGTTTCTGTAAATGGGAAGGTGAAGCTCTTGGGAGCACAAGGAATAATAATGTGCCCAGCTCATATTATTTTCTAGTGGTGTTCATATCCCCTAATCAATATAATTCATGTTGATTTTCTCTCCCCTTTTTCTTCCTCTGACTTTTTTTTCCAGAGTCAGCATTCCTCTTGTCAAATGCTTTTTCTTTCCTGTTTTCTTTCTCCCCATCACCCCAGCTCCTGAGCTCCCTTGTCACCTCTCCGACTTGGATTCTTTCCTGTAGATACTTGGTCCTATTGTGAGTTCCCATCTGCCAAATCACCACCTCTGCTGCTGCTGCTACATGTGAAAAACAAAGTGCTCTGGGGTTGGGCAGGACAGAAGTGGCGTGTCCGTGTCATGTGGCCCTTTCTTTGCTTCTGAACCCCTGGGGAGGGAAGTGCCCAGGTAAAGCAATGCAGAACTGCCTTGATTCAAACAGCTCACCTGCAATTCCTGGGCTTGGAGTAGCAAATAGGATCTTTTCCAACTTTAAATGTGATTTCTATTCCTGTGTGAGCCAAAAAACACTGAAGAAGTTCAATTAATTTTTTTATAAATAGTTTCTAACAAAAAAATGGAAATGCCTTTCTGCCTTTTTTGTGTGCGTATGTAGTTTTAAAAACTCTCAAAGTTTGGTTGCATCCTCTTTTGAGAAATAAGGAAACACTGGGACATCAGTGGTTTTTCTTTCCCCTTCTCTCAAACTTGTCTGTGCACTTCAGTTGGAGTTCAGTACTGTTTGAGCTTTCCACAAAAATTTCCTAAATAATTTGTTCTAACTATGCCATGTTGGTAAGAGATCACCACTGTGATTCTTCTGGTTTTACAGGCATTGCTGAACTGTGAGGGCTGCACTGGTTCGTGCTATTCAATATCTGTTTTTACCCTCATAATTCTTGGATTATTCCCTGTGACATCCTGTCAAATCTCTTCAGTTTGGACTCTTGTAAATGATGCCCCTTGGGTTTCTCTGAGTGCCTACAAACAGACAGGAAATGTTCAGCAGTGATTAAAGCCCATCAATATACTCTGTCAAGTAGCTGCTGTATTTAAAACTATAGGTAGATAGATCTTAGTAGTGGAAAAATTGGTCAGGTAAAGTAATTATGATGTTTATTTCTAAGCTATATAAGAGGACACAAGTACCTATACATATATACCTACACATTTATGAAAAGCAATGCACTTAGAAGAATGCAAAAATTAAAACAAAGACCAAGTAACTCAGAATTTATATTTTGCCTCATAAACCTCTAGTTTATTTTAATTGTAGGTATTAACTACTATATGAATACTAAAGTGTAAAAGTAAATATGGAAAGAAAATGAAGTTTTTACTGCAGCCCAACATTATATTTTTTCACTTGAATATTTGTTTTTCTATGTGTAACATGCAGTTGGAATGGAATAACAGGTAGAGAGAGATTATTGTTACCAGCTTTCCAGGAACAGGTAATGGGTAATTCTTTCCTGGGCCAGAATTTCTCTGTGGCAAATATCAGTTTTGAACTGCTGATCTGAGGCTTCAAATTTGTATCTGACAGACCCAGAGAAGGGACTTTTAATCTGCTCTTACATGGTATTAGAAGGAATTCTTCTAAAGTTACACATGGAAATCAGATAATTGTTGAGGGGAAAAATTAAAAAAAAAAAGAGAAAAGGTTGTTTTCTCTCCAAACCATGCATAAATCTCTTGATAAATCCAGTGCTGAAGGTCATGCTTTGCACATGTAATAACACACCCTGTGTATAATTTTTACAACCCATCAACAGATATGTTGCACACTCTAAAGAAGTGTTAATTTAAGAATTTTGGTGCTGTGGTGGGAGATTTTCAAGGGAGATCACGTTTAGAATTGCAAAAACTACCTCAGGGGTCATGTCTCTTGTTCACTTGTCTTGGCTTTTGGATCAAGAGCAATCAACTTATTTTGAAAAAGCCCAAACTTTGCTTTGAATGGCCTGTCCAGGAACAAGTCCACAGCCCTGCTTCTAGTTAGGTTTTTTCTCACTTTGGAGACTTTAAACATGAATGGAAAGGTGGTTGAAAGGTAAACCATGTTGTATTTCATGGTTTTGGAGCCTTCTGCTGCAGCCCCTTTCAGCAATATGTGTCACCTCTGATGGAGTGTGAAGCCAGGCCTGTGTTTGGGGCTCTTCACTAATTCAGCTCCAGAACCCCAAATTTTCAAACCGCTCTTAGAGGTGTTCATCTTTTCACGAAGGAGGGGAGTGAGAGGACAGAACCAAAGTGATTGTAGCCAAGCTTTAAAACTGGAGCCAAATTTCAAGAGTTATTAGATTTGAGGGGTGTGACTTCAGGTGCTTGCTTATTTCAGAGATAGTGGCTGGTGACAGGCAAGATTTAGATCAGTGGACACTCAGACTCCCAAACTTTGGGATCAGGGCTTGGATTTGGTCTGGGAATTTATCTCTCTTTTCTTCTTTTTCCGGGAAATCTCTTTTTTCCTGGTTCATTATACATGCATAAAACCTGTCTTTTACTAAGGCCCATATACAGGTCATATACAGGACTGCTGCAGACCGTCCTTGCTGTCTTTAGACACCAATATTCAGTTTGCCAACCTATTACTCTGATCTAGACTTCACAATGACTGCTTAGATACATTTAATTAAAATGATAGACTAGAGATCAACCAAGAAGTGTTGAGATAATTTCATTCCGTAAGGGAAGAAATAAGATTAAAATCCAGAAGGGACTCCCCCCTCCCTTTCCCATTTCTCCAGAATTACCATCAGCCATGAGATTATCTCCAGGGTTTTGTGGAGATGCATAAGCCCAAAGCATGCCATGAACATCTACCCCTGAATGGAATGATCCATCATTCATTCAAACAAACAAAACCCCTTCTGAGCCTAATATCCTTAGTGTCATTGTTAATTATAATATGCAATCATAATCATTTTGGAGGCAGACCTGGGGTTAATTTGGCCAATCAACTGCTGATCATTAACAGTGGCCTATTGAAGTGTAGGAAAATGATCCCCTGTAGTTCCTACACATATGATGGAAGTAATACATTGTGTTCTTTTTTCCTACAGGCTGTGTGCCAAAGTATTAGTTTTCCCTGTGACTCCAATTCACAATTACTGGATACTTCCAGCTCTTATCGTTTTCTATGAGCAGGTGGAAAGGAAATCGTTTTGGCATAAAGTAAACAGGGAGAGGTGCTGCAATGGGTTGTCTCTGTTTTAAAGGCTTGGTGCTGGTCTTTATTTTTTTGTATCTCTGCAGTTTTCTGTTTATAGCAGACTTTGAAGCAATCTGCAGGTTTGTTTTGTCAGAAGTACAAAGAAGGGGTCTTTTGTGGCATTCAGTTGTGTCATTCTCCTTCTACCTGCACTGACACTGTGCTACTCCTCAGGAGCTTTGCTTCATTTTACTGGTAAAAACTGATCTTAGAGAAACCTCAAAAATAGAAAAAGATGTGTCAAAATCTTAAATCATCTCTGCTTTTGTGTTTGAGCTCCACATTGTAGTAAGGACCTGTCACCATATGTACGTATGTGCTAATATACTTATAAATTGGAGGGGGATGTTTATTTGAAAACATAAATAAATACAAAATATTTTTCTATTTCACATCACCACAGAGTACGCAGTTGCGAAGGCAACAGTTTAAAATTATGAAACTATGGTATTTGAGTGGATAGGCTGGCAGGATTCATGTTAATTGAATTAATTGTGTGTCCTGTGATTTGATGGCCTTTGGTGAAATTGCAAAGTAAATTGTTTGTATATGAAGTTATAAATGGAAACAAGTGGATCCAAGAGGTCCCTTTTCACTGGTAAATTAATAAGTGGTGGCCAAAATGACTTTAATAAAAGAGCTGATACTCAGATAGTGGGAGGCTGAATAAAATTAAATGTCTACAGTAAACTTCTCTTTTTCCTGTGTCTAAAGAAGGATTTCCTAAATCAAGGCTGCCAATCACATACTGTGTTTTAACTACAGTGAATTGAACTGGTGCAAAGTAACAGAAGAAAAAAAAATTGTATGAATGATCATATAAATTCTTTCTCCTCTCTGTTTCAGGATTATTGTCTTGGAAAAGGGGTGCTGTGCTTGAAATGGAAGAAGGCGATGATTATGGTGAAAGGCAGAAAAAAGCCATAGTTGGAGGATATTTTGACTTTTTTAAAAAACATTTTTGCCCATGCACTAGTGCTGAGGAAACATGAATGGGCACAAAAGTCTATTTTTAATGAAAGAAAAGAGTTGATTCACTCTCAGGCAGTAGTAATGTAACTTATTTTATAACAGCAAGAGCCAAGCATATGGTATTCATCATTAGCAGTAGCAACAGAAGCCGTTTCTGCCGGGCTGTGGCTGGATAACGCCGCTCCAGCGGCGAGCCCTGCCTCGCTGGGCTCCCACCTTCCTGCTGCCAGCCGGGCCCTGGCACCCCTCCTGCCAGTGCCCATGGCTCCCACCCCACCATGTCATCTAAGATTCCAATCCCATCAGCTGCTCTTGTATTTGTGGCCTTCACAATGAGACAAGTTCCGTAATTAATGGTGTTCTACCTTGGTTTGCCGCTTTTTATGCGGCTGGTTATGAGCTGTATTCATCTACAGCACTATCAGGTCTATCTGAAGAAGCACTATGTGACAAGAAGAGCTTTTTATTTATTTTTCCCACCTCCTCTCTCAGTAATTGGCTGGGTAGCTTGGAGATGGGAATCGAACCTGGAGCTGTCAGTGAGCAGCTTTTAAAATGTCTTTACCATTCCCCATTATCATTATGCTTACATACCACACCAGCAGCTAAGCTTTGGCTTGACAGTCATGGCCATCATCTCTATTCCTCTATAGCTTTCAAAATGTTCCTCTAAAGCAGAAACTCCTGGCAAAACATCAGGACAGAGACAAAGGTTTAATATTTGTGTTACTAATGGTAAAACTGAGCCACGGCTTGTTTCTAGTGGCCAAACCCAAGTGTGTTGTGTAATGAGAGATCTCCATGTGGGTAGCACCCCTGTCACACTAGCCCTTGCTACTAGAACAGCCCAGCTCCTAGCCCTGCAGACACTTCAGTTCACTCAATGACCTTGGGTGTGCTGTATTAAATTACACCTAGGATGAGAGGAGGTTTATACAGCTATTTGTATTCAGATATCAAGTTGGATGGCAAATGATGGATTTTGGAGTGGGAAAACTTGAGCTCTGAGCTTTATTGTATTTGTGGATACTAAGTGATTGGACATGAGGCACATGTAAATTGCTTATAAAAGGAGGGTGGAATTGCTGAATTTGCACATGAACTACAGAAAAACGGTGTGCTGAGGCCCTCCCACAGGTTGCCCAGGGAAACTGTGGCTGCCTCGTCCCTGGAAGAGTTCCAGGCTGGGTTGGATGGAGTTTAGAGCAACCTGGGATAGTTGAAGGTGTCCCTGCCCTTAGCAGGGGGTGGAATGAGATGAGCTTTAAGGTCCCTTCCAATCCAACCTATTCAATGATTTTATAATCCATTGTAACCTTTATTACCTATTAACATTCTCCTTCACAACTTTTATTCTTATGAAAAGTCACTTATTCCTCAACATCAAGCTTTTCTCTGTTCATTTCTGTATTTGTTTTAAACTGAGAGAGATGAATCCAGCCATGGGCTGGCCAGTGAGTGCCCTATTGTTGTTGTCTTCAAAATTCCAATTCAGTTTGTACTTTGTTTTTACAGAATCCCATGGTATTGCGTAAAACATTGTTATGTTATGCTGTTACTAGTTTGTGTCAAATCAGGAAAATAATTGGAGGCTACCATTCATCTCAGAATATTTTAATTAGTGGATTTCTTTATCTGTCTTAAATTACTAACAACTTCCTCCTTGCAACTAGATAAGTATGGAGGGCCTCATTAGTTGTCTCTACACTGCACTTGAGCACTGCTAGAACTGTAAGTTTGTGACTGAAACGCGAGTTTTGCTTTCAGTACATTTATGTTCTAGTCTCCCCCTCCCTCCACCATCCCCCCAATTTTCCATGTGAAACACAATGCTTTTCTGTTAAAGGCTGGCTTGTAATGATGGTAGGACTCTGTGAATACTAATACAGGTATTTGTATTCTCTACAGCAAGGGCAACATCAGTCCTGTTCTGTAAATACGTACAACAGTTTATGGCTTTCATGAAATATTGGAGGAATGCAAAGATGAGAAGTTTAGTAGCATGGTAAGAAAGCCAAAATCCAAACAATGCTTCAAAGGCTTTTAAAATAAATCTTTATGTTGGCGTTGACAAAAGTGAAGTAGTGCTATTTGAGACAGATTTTTCCATTGAGAGGCAATTTCAAAAGCACAATTATATTCATATTTGGCCAAAGTGGTGTCTTATCTGAGGCCACCTAGATGCAGAGAAAGATGAATTAAAGCACCAGCCTCTATCCAGAGCCGAGGGAGTTCTGGTATCCCTGTGGCTCCCAAGGAAGATTCCCCTCTCACATGTAAGCTGATGATTTATTCTGTAGTACAAAACCTCCCAGACATTTTACATGAAAAAATTTCTGTATTTCTGCTTTGGACCACTTTGTTCCCCTAAATTTAAGTATCTGCTTGGCTGAGGCAAACCATTAGCCCTCATTTAATACCAAGGCATGAAAGTCACTAATGCAACAAACTAATAGTTGAGGGCAAAATTTAGGGTTTGGTTGTTTTTTTTTTTTAATGATAGGTTATTTCTTCTTCATTCCCTTTGGAAATTTTTCCAATCCTTGTAAGTATTTGTGAGAAAACTGAACTGATTCAGCTTTTACTTGAAAAGGAAAATGTGATAGGTCCAGCGTCTGTGTTTGGGTGATGCTGAATACCCATATAGGACAACCCTTGTCCTGTGATCCACCAAATAAAGTGGTAACTTCTACCTGTCAGCCCCCCAGCCTTTAGCAAAGCAGGAGCAATGAAATTGGAACAAGGAAAAAGGCTGGGAAATGGCATGGGAAGGAGAAGAGGATGATTACTTGCAAAGCTAAAGCTACAAATTTCCACTCCTACTTGCGCGCCTTGGAGAGAGGAAGAGGAGGGTGATTAGGGTAGGTGGCTCCACTCTGCCCTGTTATTCCCTGGAGAGGTGGGGATGCAGCATCCTGGACTTTCAGACTTGTGGCTGTTATGGGATGGGATGAGCACTTTGGAGATTTGGTAGGAGCAGGCAGATTTTACCAGTTTCTGTTGCCAAGCTGCACACCACAAATGTGTCTGTAAGCCCTGAGAAATAAATATGACTGCAGCTTTGTTTATAAGTGGCATAAAAACAACAGAGACAGACAGTCAACCAGCTTTTATAAATTATAATTTTAAACCAAAAACATAATATGAGGTCAAGGCTGCTGCTCTGATTTCCAGGAATTTTTTTTCTTTTAATTCCCTGATTTTTACCTCTTCCTCTTTCCTGCACTTTTATCCATGTTCAAATGTTCAAAGCAGAAATAAATGAGGAATAAGGAGTACTCTTCTCAGAGAGTAAAAGATGAGGACTTCAAATTAAATTGTGGGGTCTTTTAGGTCTTTGATCAACTTCATGTTTTCCTGAGGGAGAAGGTGTGCAGCCCTTCAGCTTCTGTTGTTGTATTTTGGGACTTCAGCTAAAGACGTGTTTGTGAGCGGCCAAAATGGCCTTTGCAGCACATTGGGGGACACAGATTTTAAATCAGTTATTTAAATTAAAAAAAAACCCCAAACCCCTAACAATTCCACTACTGCTGTAAAATTCTCCCAAAGTCAAAGGTGTAGTGCTTGCATCGCTGATATTGGTAGCAGATACAGGAATTCGTATGAACTTTTGCTAATTAATCTCAACAGTTTATTTAAATTGAACAATATTTGCTTTTGTTGTTTATCGTGCAGATGTCCTCCCTTTAGTTTTTTTCTTTTTGAGCTTTCAAGGCTTTTATTGCGGCCTAATCCCTTCAAATGTACTGTATATCACATTTATGAAATGTATTGGTACCAGAGAGAAGCAGACGACTTTGTTTTTAAACAAAGACCCCGGGATAAGGGGCAATGTTTTTCCCCTCACAGGTGATGGAGTACGTACAAAGAATGCAGCGGATAATGGCAGTCCTGTCCTCTGAACAGATGGTGATGGTCCTGTTGCTAGGATAAGGCCTGAAGAATTTAGTTTTTAATTCCACATTATTTGCCTCAGTGCCATGAATATCCCTAGGTTTCCTCAGGCAAAAATACAACAAATACACAGAAAGAGAAAGAGAAGTGACATGCGGATAGAAAAGGAGACAGAGCACGGGAAAGGACTGGAGCCAGGTCAATAGAAGCTTTTGGGAAAATGTCTGCTCAGCTGTCTGCAATCACCTGGGTTTGAAAGGCAGGCAGGAAGGAAGATTGGTTTGGCATGAGAACGAGGCCTTTGATGCTTTAGATACTACAGAGAAAAATACGCATTTCTTCCCATTAGAAGTCTGTTGACTTTCCTAATTAAGATAAACATGTTTCTGAAGAAGTTAGCTCTCACAGTACTACATTTGTAAAAACAACCATGCTTTTAAAATATATACACAGACAAGGACGTGTGCCAAGAACTAGTGCTGGTGTGGTCTTACAAATCACTTTACAGGAATATTTTTAAATCATTGCTTTATTTAAAAGTGAGTGAATTTCATTCCCTCCAGTCAATTAAATATCTAATTTCAACTCAAGTAGATAATAACCAAAGTATTTTTATATAAATGAATGAACAGTTAGAAAACTGTTAAACACACAGCCCTCAACCATGAAAAATATATTCGTTTAACTGTTTTATTCTTTTATCACTAATTTGCTACAGAGATTTTTGCACTTACATCATTTTTAGTTTTGGCATTGGGGGAAAGAAATCTTATTTTAAAAAAATTAATTCAGATTCAAATTCTCAAGGATCCCTGTACCATCTGAATTATTCCATCAACCATATTAAGGATGTGGTGGATAGTGCTGGTGGAGTTGTGATTTTTCCACAATGGCAGTTTTGAAGGAAAAAAAATAAAACCTGAAAACTTCCAGTGACCCAGTTCCCACAACAAAGCACGTGTTAAATGTTAAAAAACATGTTGAATTCATGAAAGGACACAGCTCCTGTAAAAAGGTGCAGTGCCTGAGGTTTGGGGGATTAATTGCAATATTCTCCCCTTTCTAGGTGCCTGCACAAAGCCAGACTGTATTAAGTGATTTAAAGGAGCCCCCATATCAGATGCTCTGGGATTGGTGAGTGTCTGGTTCAAATTGTTGATTGTTTTTCTCCTTAGTGATTCTGGTAATTGGAATGTGATCCATGCCACCCTCATCATGCTTTATCACATAACAATGGTAGTGAGAAGGAAATTACATGAAGAAAACACCTCACGTTTAGTGCCTAAAAAGAAGTTGAGGAAAATATAGATGAGACTACATGGGACAGAGAACACACCGTGTGCCAAAATGCATTGTATCTGTTACTTATATTTATGTGTTTATGCATATATATAATTCATGCTTTTGTCCTCAAAAATCAAGAGAATTTAATTTTATCAATAATGGTGTGTTGTGTTTCAGTGAGAGTTTCTGAGCTGGCTCATTTGGAACAGAAAATTTTGCAGGTCTTCAAGCAGCTCCTGTTTTCATTATCTATCTAGAAATACTGTTAAGTAATATAAAATGGATCAAAATTTATTGATTTTCAACTATCTGAGTATCACATTGTCTTGGAACCTCCTAATCACCAAACAGGCAAAAAAAAAAAAAAAATCACTAATACGCTCTCACTAATGTATTCTATTTCCAAGCACTCCTTCACTTTTTACTTCAATCTTTGGTGAAATTGATGATTGGTTCATAGAATTTCTTCTCCCTCATCTTCATAATCTTGAAAAATATTCAACCAGCTTGTTGAATATTTTTGTTTCTTTCTTAGTACCTCTAGATGTTACCTGGCTGTTCTCAAGTCTCAGTTTTTCAGGGTACAGTCACTTGTTCTACCACATTCAGAAGATCCATAGAATTTTGCTTAATATTGGATGTTCATTAGAGGGATGTCTTGGGTGCAGATGACATCTGACTATCTGGGGGGACACAACTCCAACTGCTCCATGTCTTGGTGAGGCTGCTGAGTAGATGTATTTTTCAATTTATTGTACAAAATGATGAGGTGAATTTGGTTCACAGCCCTTCATGTGTAAATAGATAAAAATACCTCTGAAACTCGATTGGAGGTGAAAGAAACCATTTCCGCTGGAGAGCGGGAGAAGTGGTTTCCCATGCCGTGTGCTTTGTGACACACACAGAAGCCTTTGTGGCTCACGTTGTTTATCCTTCGTATTCTAAGGAGTCAGACACATGCCTTAAAATGGGATAATGTGTCACTTCTTACATTGCTCTTTTTCTATAGTTTGTGTTCTTTCCTTAAATATTGGCTGTTCTTTCAGAAGCCCATTGTGAAGAAAGATGTGTGTGCTATTCTTCTCAATTCCTGGTTCATAAAGTATCATCCACTGTGATCTTTTCAGATTATTAGAATGGAATCTAGATTGGAAAATGTCTTATTTCTTAATCTCATCACAAGGATACATGGATTTCCTTAAAAACCGAGTTTTCTTTGCTTTCTAATCTTAGACCATTTTTTTTAATACAAAAGCAAAAGGTGCCAGTGGCACAGCTACCTCATGTAATGAAACACATAGATTTCTCTTCTACTTATTTTATTTCTCGCATTCATCATTCATATTTAATGCCACAGGCATTTGACTTCTTAATTCCCTATATTGAATTGAAGAGGCATGCACAGCATGCACTCCAGTTTAATGACTTGTAATTCTTCTTCATTGATGACACACTTTTTCACCTGGAAAACTTGTGGTGCCAAACTTCTCTCACATGTGTGATGTAGTCAGTATCCTTAACAAGGTGATGATGGCTGGCGAGCGGAATGACTGGAAAGTGTAAGGTCCTAACCTTAAATGCCTCTTGGACTGAGAGAACACTGGCCTAAGGGTTTTTCTGGTGAGATGTAGATATATATATACACACAGATATTATTTTTTTTGTATAGTTGAACCTCAGTTATTGACTTCTCTCCTGCTTGCTCTAGGACATGCCTCTTTGCTTATTCGTTCTCTTTTTGTGAGCCAAATTTCAAGTAATACACAACTTTCCCACCCTAAGCTAATTAGCATTAATCTACTGAGTAGGTTTGCCAATAATATTTCCAACAGAAAGGTTTCGTAGACTTCAGCAGGGCTAGAAGATCGTATGAATGATAAATTACAGTATCTGACGTCAGTATTTTGGACTAAGATATGATGGACTAAGCAGTATCCTGAATGCTATTGTTTATTTACAGACATCTCATAGGACTGTTGTAGTTAGGTTTAGTTACTTGTAAAAGCTTAAGATTTTGGAATAAAATATTCTGTGGAACTACAAAGTATTCAGGCCATTATAAAAACATTGCACCTTTCCAGGTTTTCAAAGCACTTTAGAAGCATTTACCAACTCTCACGGCACTGAAACATGGGAAGTCTTATCTTTTATTGATTTCCCAAGTGGGTTGACTGAGATGTTGAAGAGTTCTGGTTTGCTAACTGTGAGCACTCTGATAGCCAAATGCAGCGTCTGAAGGAAAACAAAAGATGACGCTGAATTTCCCCTCTAACTATTACAGGGAAACCCTTTGGAGATCTTCCCTCAGGAAAACAAAGGGAAAGACATGGAGATGAAGTTGCCTGGTTATTCAGTGAGACCACTCCTGAATGGGATCCAGGAGGATGTGGAGGGATTTTACAATTCAAGTCAGCTCCGGAGTAGAGGAAGAATAACCTTAATTCGAAACTTGCTCAAGGCATGTGTTCTTCATGAGGATAGGTGGAATGTGGATGGAGGGGGAGAGGATTTTTTTGGAAGAGGGGCTAGGTAGGAGAGCAAGTCCAGTTTGGCTCCTTGTGTAGGCTTCAGTCACTGGTGATGAAACCTGTGAAGAGGGAATGTGCAACTTTTTGAATAGCACTAAAATTTCTGTTCCTTAGTAGTGTGGTTATTGAGATTCTCTTTCTTTCCTCCAATGAGACCCTGTGAAACCATTTCCTGCCTGGCAGGGAACTCTCTGTATGTGCCTGTGTCCATGACTCCAGTACAGCAAATCCACAGCTTGTTCTGATGATAAAAGACTTTATTTGTTGCTGGATGTGTAGTGGAGAGCAGGAGGAAAGCTGGATGTTTCTGGTCCTCGTCAATCTAACGTCAATTTTTCAGAAAGCTCCTAGAAGTGAAAGAAGTTATACTTGAGTGAGTGCAGTGATCATGAGAAAATGAGTGCTATTCTGTTCATGAATGATGATTTAACTCTAGTCTTAGTAATAGCCTTGAAGTTTTCCTTTGGAATATATCCTAAAGGATTAAAAAATAAATGTATGGTACACGTTGGAAAAGATCTTCAAACTTTTCAGCATAGAAGTACAAAGCTTATGGCTGGGAGGGATGTCAGAGGTCGTCTGGTTCCAGCTCCTGTCCCAAGGCAGGAGCAGCTCTACCTAAAATGTGCTTTGGTTGTCAGGTGGTTTTTTAGCCTTGGAAGTTTTCTGTTACTTTCATAACTTTCCAATAGTTCTCCCTTCTGCCCCCCACCATTGAAGATCTTAATGTATTTAGTGTTCTGATTTCTCTTTAGTAGTTAGAAATGTCTCAGAAAGTGGTTATTAATAAATCATTAAAGGTTTGCATTTCATTTCCTTGCTGCTCTACTACTCTTTATTTCCAATCATAGTACAAAGTCATTTTGAAAACAGAAGGAAGGAGGAATCTTTTACAACTGAGTCAAATCTAAATGATGGGGGTAAACCCAGAGATTTTTTTTCTTTGCCTGGAATACTCTTTGTTATTCAAGTTATTTGCTTAGCTAAAAGATTTCTTAGCCTGATCTTGTTTTATCTGGAATCGGTGAAGAAGAAATAATCTTGCATGCAGGGCTTTACAAGCTGCATATCTTGAACATGGAGTCACTTCACCAATAGGGCTTTCCTGGGAATAGGGAATAGCAAGGTTGAATATAAGGCTTGATAACTACAGATATTTTCAGTAGCACCAAAGGAGGTATGGGAAGTGATGAAAAAACTTATGAAAGGTAAACGGACTATAATTCATACTAAATATCTCCCCTTGTGCAGAAGCTCTTTTTAAATTACTCAGATAAATGAGCTCATTTATGGAATGTTTTGTACTGCATGAACTTATATGGGCACCTGTCATGTATATATATTTTTAATACTGAACTCATATAGATGGCTTAAAGTCCCCCTTGCCCTTTAGTAAATTTAAATCTCCCACAAAGCTGCTGTACAGTAGTCATAAAGAAACATTTATGGTTCAACATAATTTCCCTTCATTTCTTTTTCTCTTTCCTTAAAAAAAAAGGCAGTTTAAAAGTAATAAAGCACTTCCTTCTGTAAATCTTTGATCTTTTTTCTTCCTAAGGGAAGATTAATTTGTAAATATGCTAATGGATTTGTATAATATGAAACCTTCATAAGAAAAACTACATTAGTTCATATGAATGAACACATCTATCTTATTCAATTTATAAACTAATGGCTGAGAGCATCAACAATGCATTCTGCTCAGTCTCATGTCCAAAATCACTGCCTGTGATTCAAAGACAACAGAGAATTTTGCAAAGAAATGTAAGCTTGACAGATGTTATTTTCCCTGACTATTTTTTTTTAAATTTGTTTGCAACAGTGAGATTTGCTGCTGCTGTAGCCAGGTGAGTACCCTGCTCTGAAGAAATCCTGTGTGATAGGAGTTGTATCATGTGGATGTAATGCATCCAGCTGCATGCCTTCCTAAGGAATCCTGGTGGTCTCCAGCAGGGTGCTGAGCCTGTAAGCACAGTGATCCCTCAGGCAGAATCCCCAGAAACTGAATGACAGCAAAGTGTTCATCCAGGTGGCTCACATAGCTGGGAAGCTGACCCTCACCAGCTCCTCTCTGGGACAGTGATCCTGCCACTTTCCTTCCAGCTGAAAGGCTCGGAGGAGTTTGGTTCCACCAGTGCAGGAGTTGGATGCAGTGATCTTTGTGGATCTCTTCCCACTCAGGATATTCTGTGCTGTAGAGTCTCTCTACTCCCCCAGCCACTGCGGCCGCACTGGGCCAAAACTGTCCTCTCTGCTCCGTGGCAGGAGGAGATGGGACGTGGGCAAAGATTTCATGGGGGGATTCAGCCAAGGCAAGTGCAAGGAAAAGTAGTTCACTGGAACCTCCTCGTATTCCTGTTTGTGTCCTGGGTGTCTCCAGGCATTGCAGAGCTCCATCCTTCTTCCCTTTATTCCCCCAAGCCTGCAGTTCACCTCTTTCCTTGATTTTGCCTTTATTTGACTTATTCTGGTGCTTAGCTGAGAATCCAGAGAGGGTTGGGGTTTGCTCCAGCCCTGCCTGCTGGTGAGGCTGTGGCTCCTCTTCTGGGACCATGGGATTGGCAGTGGAGAGAACATGGAGAGGGTGGGGTAGAACCTTCTGCATCCATCATTTTCCTTCTGCTAAGTTCTCTTTGTTATTTAATTTTTCTCCATGATTTTTTCTCCTGGTGCTCCTTTGTCTCTTTTCTTTTCTGGACTAAACAAACCTAATAGAAACTTGACATTATTAAATGAATGTAAAAACCAAAGTCTGTGCATTGATTCAGAGGAGCTGTGCTGTATGGTCACCCCATGGCACCCCAGCCCACAGGGAAATGGCTGCTCTTAACCATGGGCTCATCTCTCTGCCTCTCCACAAGGAAGAAATCCAAATGCTTTGGTTTTATTCCCTTCAATATCTGGCATATTTTTTAATAAAAAGTGTGTGGGGAGGATTTAAATTGATTTGAATTTAGCCCTAATTTTGATCCAATTTCGTTTGCAGAACGAAGCTCAGCACCGGAGGAGTCCAAGTGGTGCCCTTGTACCTCTAAGCTTTATACGGTGATTTTTCAGGCCTGGTTTATTAAGGTAAGCACAGATATGTTGAACTTCAAGCCAGCATAGCCAATGAAGGATTGTTTGATGTGCTCGGGGTACTCAGCGCTGCGGAGCCGCGTCGTTAGCAGCTTCTTTTCCCAGGGGCTGACAGATTTGTGTCCGGCTCCAGCTCATGGCTTTCATCCTGCTGCCATAAACAAAAGGTGTGCATTTCTTCAGGCGTGGAGCTTACCCAGACTCCTTCCCTCGTTTGATGCTATCGTGCTCTGGATAAGAATAGAATTGTAATATGCACCTTAAGGCAGGAGAAGAAGGGGTGCAAGGAGGCAACCCACGGCTGATTCCTAATAGGGGTGGGTGGGAAGGAAGTGTCAAATGCTGCTCAGAATAGATTAATATTATAAAGGGGTCTGGAAAGATCAGAAATAGGAGAGATTCAGATCTCTTTTTCCCCTTTCTTTTCTCTCCAGGAAATTCTCTCCAGGGTTTCTCAATAAGAGTGGGGACGGAGGGTGAGCAGAGCAAAACTGGTGGGAGAGACGTCGCTGCTGTAACGAACAGAGCTGAGCCCGCAATGCCAGAGATTCTGTTCTCTTTAAAAAAGAAAAGGCAGGGGGTGGAGGGAGGTTTAGGCTTTTCTCTAGCAAAGTTTTCTTCCCAACAGTCAAAAATAATAGAAAGTAGACATAGAAGAGATCTGTTAATTGATCTTGTCCATATCTTGCCCAACACAGGGTTATTCCCTGCAGCATATTTACTAGTGCTGAGCTCAGCTTTGTTTTTAAAACCTCCAGTGACAATCTCCCGAGGGAAGTGGTGAAAGCCTGACTCTACAGCCTACTACATCTCCTTGTCGATCTGCTTTGCAGAGGGAGACTCTCACAAACCAGGAAATATTTTCTGACGTTCAGCCTACACCCCTCATTTTTTTTTTCTTTTCATTTCTGTCTTATTAATTCTATTTATACTCTTCTGTATCATGCAAAATAATGTCCTTCCAGGAGCACATCATGAGTTCTAACACCAAAAGGTTATGTTCTTGAGAAAGAAGAGCTTTGCCTCATGTTGGTTCTTTCTCAACCAAAGTAAATGCATAATTTAATTACCTGATCCATTGCTGGTTCATGGGTGGTTGTTAAACACCTACTGCAGGTAGAAGTTTAGGTCATCCTCTAAACTCAAGAGATTCTGCATGAAAAGAGCCAATAAATCAATAGAATGAATCCCTAACATTTTTTAAAATTTAATTTCTAATGCCTATATTTTTTTTTGTTTCACTTCATCAGTAGAAGCCTTTCTGCAAAGCATGTCCTTTTTCATTGCCTTTCCCTCGCTCCTAATCTTAGCACTAGATCGTGATTTGGTCAAGGTCCTATTTAAATAGTTTTGGGGTTGCCAACATGGTGTGTTCTGATATTCAGATCTCATAATCCAATTTTGAAATTAAAAAGCTCGGGGCAAAAACACTCACACAACTGAAATGCATGTTTTTGAGCACTGAGCCAGTGTTTTCTTAAGAAGAATATACCAAACCTCCTCTTTCTCTTCCCAATTAATATAACAACTGTCACGCACAAAATCTCCCTTTTTAACTCATGCCCCGTGTGAGCACAAGAGACAGCGGAAATGTAAGCTGGGCTATGATTTGGGGAAGGTATCTGAATTCCAGCTGAATGCAGAAAATATGCAGAAGAGCAACTGATTTATAGTGCCTCATTTGCTGTCTTAGCAGAACGATGTTCTCTGTATTCCCAACAATAAAAGCAACAGTGAGGAAAAAATAAGTCAGCGTATTTCCCTCCCATACCAAGGCTTTTTCTCCCCTCTGCCCAAGTCATTATTTCAAGTTTCTCAGTATTAAATCTAAAGGTTCATCAACTCACATCTTTACAGCTCTGTCTTTCTGTATACAGGACCCTGTCTGCCTGTTTCCTCTATTGCACTATTTTGTTTGTACTACTGTAATCATTTTGCTGGCCCAGATCTGTGTGGGTGTGCTGGCAGCTTTACAACAAAGTTACATGGGAACTGAGTTAAGGTTGAATATTTATTAGAAGAAGCCATCTGGCGTCAGGCTGTCTGTACAGGGGGGCTTATTTCTTTAGTAGTCTCTCCTTTTTCTTTCTAGCTCTTCCTCCCTCTCTCTCCGTTTCTCATTTACGTGCCGCATATATGTGAAAAGTGGAACACACATCTTGACATATTGATTTGATTCTTGATATTTATAGCAATTAACCCCTCTCATGTGATTATCTCTGTCGCCTCACCCCATACCTCTCTCTCTCTCTTCCCCTCTGTTCCCAGGGTGGGGGAATGCTTGGGGTCTGTTCCCGTGGTGGCAGCCCCCCGGATGCTGCTGAGCTCCCACTGCAGCCCCTTCCTGCTCGTGCTGCTTCTCATAGGCTCCGGGCAACTACAGCTTTGCTCAAACATCTCTCTCCTGCTCTTTCCACACTTTCCCTCCTCCAGCTTGTGAGCTCATAAAAGAGTGCTGTGCTCCAAAATCTCCCAACTCACCATATTAAACAAACTAGCCAGCAGAAGGGTGTCCGTGCTATTTCACCATTTGTATGACATCGCCAGGCTTCAAAGTGCAGCACTAAATTGCCAAAAGATGTTTACTTTACTTGCTTAAGAGCTCCTCGTAATTCAATTGTTCTCTCTCCCGCAGTAGAAACACACATGCATCCTGAGCCGTGCTCTTGTGAGCTCCCACTAGTTATTTACCCACGGGCTTTCCTCCCTTGTTTTTTACACAGTGCTTGACTTTTTTTTTTTTATTTTTTTTTTCAGGGGGCTTCTGTCTCAAGGTAATTTGTTTTTTCTGGGGTGCTCAACCGCAAGGACCTTGAAACACGCAGCTGTCTGGCTGCCTTTTTTCCCCCCTCGCTAATAGACATTTAGTGTTTTTTCCAAAATAAAAAATTTTTCCTTTTTTTTTTTTTGCTTTTAAACATGCACAAAGTTGGACATCCAAAATTGTTGGTCACCTTGGAAAACCTTGACCTATTTTTCCTAGCAGGCCAGGGAAGCTGATACAGTCAAGCTGGCAGCCCTTTCCCACCATTCCTGACTTTTGTAAGTTAATATTCCGGCCTCACAGCCTTGCATAACCTCCTCGTTCATCGGTGTGGTGGTTTTGGTGGTGATGCCAGGTGGGAGAAGAGGAGCACTGGGCAGTAGAGATTCTTTCCGCTGACAGAAACAGTGAGTCACTACTGTCCTGTGATTATTCCCTGGCCTTTTTTTGCCAAAAGCTGCCTGCAGGGATGAAAGGAAAGTCCTTTCTCCATGACCTATGCCGGGGGTTAGCAGCCTCCCAAGCTCCGGCAAAGCACAACACGTGGGCTGGTTTTGAGCAGAGTAAAGTAAGGAATGAGGGCTGGGAGCCATGGTGGCTCCAAGGACGTAAACTGGGAGATGTGGTGGTTCCCATCTCCAGCCTCCCACTGCTTTCCCTCTGGTTGGATGGTTGGCAGCCTGTTGTCTCCTCCCCCAGGTAGTTTCTCTGGGCTTGTCATGTCTTTTTGTATGTTTAATCTGGGAAAGAAAAAAAATAAGGGTTTTTCCATGTGGTGATCTAGGATGGATGAGCAACAGCCCTGCTTGTGGGAAAGGGATGGGGAGTGGAGTGAGGAGTGGGAGCAAGGCAAGGAGGAGAAGGTAGTGAGGGATGGGTGATAAAGGAGGCTGGAGGGAGGAGCTGCTGAGCTCATATTCCTTCCTCTTTTCTGAGCTTAAATGAAGGGGGCTGCTCATAGCCCACAGTTATTCTTTCATCCATAATATGAAAGGGGGCCAAGACGAGTACTCTGGTGAGTGCCAGTGGTCTTAGCTCCTGATTCTCCAGCCAAATGGGAAAAGGAGGGTGAATCATGTATGTAGGCTTTGTTTTCCATGTCTTATTCACAATGACATGAGTCAACCCTGGATCTGAAGCCCACCAAACTTCCATTGCCCAGCAGAGTGGAAGGGTTGTGTTTGAATCAGTGGGCAAGAGACATTGGCTTTTTTACTGCTGTTAATTCCATTTGTCCTTTGGCAAGACATTTAAGTCATCGTGTCTCATTTGTAAGAGCATAATGATGATTGTCTTCAAAAAATATTGCAAAGTAAAGGCTACTGTTGGTAGTAAAATTCTCTGAGGTGCTCAGAAGAAAAGATGTATCAAGGTATGTAGCTCAGTTTCCTCTGTCAGGCCTACAAGTCTGGCAGCGATGCTTTCTCACTGATATAAACCCTATTTTCTGTACCAAAGAACAGGCAGAGCTGCTCATTACTGGTGTGAACAAAATATATAAAAAGCAGGTCGAGTTCAGGTTTGCTTTAAAGATTGTTGCACTTATCAGCTTTCCATGCTCTCTGGACAGGCAGCCTGAGTATTAATCTCTGGTGAAATATGTCAGTGCTTGCCCTGGGTTGGTGTTACACAGACCAGACCAGATAATGCCTGAGCAAGGACAGTAACAGGGCAGCAGCTTCTGACAGGGATGAGAAAGCAGCTCTGGATGAGTGTTCAGGAAGGAGCAGGACATGGGAGAACCTCAGTGCCAGATTGAGTACTTTAAGTAGTGAGTACTGTCACCAATTAAAATAACCGTAAAAAGCCAGACATTCCTCACTGGAATAATTCGTAACAGATCCCCAGTGCTGCGTTACCTTTCAGCAGGGCTCTGTGAGGGAGCCATGGCCTCTGCAAAGTATAGATCTGATCAGGAAAAGAGGCAGAGAAAAGCTTTTTCCCATCCCAGACCACACCATCTCATTAGTGTCACTCTGTGATGGCACTCCTGAGGCTCTTTCCCCATTTCTAAGAGCAGCACTGCTTTTCAGCAATCCCTGTTCTAGTGTCCCCCTCCTTCCTAGGACAGACACCCAGAGAATAACCCTTCTGGCTGATTTGGGGTAACTCACAGAGCTGGTGACTGGCAGCATCCCCTGCCACCTCTCCTGTCCTATAAAAACACCAGAAGAAGTGCTCCAGATGTGGATTGGGAACTTCCCCAGAATAGAGGCAAGGGGAGATAGAAATGCAAACCAAGACAGCAGAACCACTGAGGTCTGTCCTCTGCTCACGCCCTTTGAAAACCCCCTTAGTCCTTTGTTTCAAATATTACACCCAGAAATCCCCAGAGCAGCTACTCTAATGTGGAAGCACAAAGTAGGAGAATGTGGGTCTTAAATATCTGCCTTCAAACTGACCAGCAGCTTGATTTCCAGTCCCAGAAGTGAGTAAATACTTTAGATTTGTCTGTTCCCACCTTTCCAGGTAGTCATTAAAACTTTCCATTGAGCCTTTTTTCTGTTTGATCAAATTTACCTGTAGCTAAACTCATTACTTTTGTTTTTAAACACACGAGTATAAAGGTGCTGGCATGAATTTGAATAAAAAACACAAGTTTAATAATAATAATGATAATAACAGCAAAGTAAAATACAGACTTCAAAACATGAATCCAGGCACTGTGATTTGTCTTGGAAGAGCTGAGGATCTGAACTGTAGTAGGACCACGTGGCCCCTGTGGTGGAGCAAACCCTCCCAGCCCAACAGTTATTCAGAGAGAGAGCCAAGTGACACAGTTAAATAACAACTGTGCTAAAATCCTCAGTGCTTTAGTGTTTTGTAAAAAAGGAGGAGGTTGTGACAAGAATGTATTTTGAATTTTTGAGTATGAAGTGTTTTCGATACCAAACCCAGCCTATGCAGTATCCATATTCTGTTTGAATGACTGTTTTTTACAGCAGTGAAACATCCTTGGGATCCTAAAACTTATTTTTTCAGATG
The DNA here is from genome assembly GCF_000738735.6 of Corvus cornix cornix. Lineage (NCBI taxonomy): Eukaryota > Metazoa > Chordata > Aves > Passeriformes > Corvidae > Corvus > Corvus cornix. The sequence goes on along the minus strand of NC_046337.1, from coordinate 3,222,074 downwards.
TCAATGTGCCCAAACAGGCCTGCTGCAGATAAGACCCTTTTATAAGAGGGATTTTTGCTGCATCCCCTGTCCCTCAGAGCACCCTGGCTGCTCCCATGGGGCTGCACCAGCCCCAGATACTCCACTTATGAAACAGAATGTGGTTTAAAACCCAAACTCTTCTCTCTACTGCTTGTTTAGTCCAACAAAATGTGTTTTATTGTTGTTCCTTGACTTTTTCTTCGCAGACACAATTCCTCTAGGCTATTGTTATTTCAACAAAAGGAGGGGGAGGATAGGCTCAGCGAGTCACTCTGTGGCTTTCTGGTGAGGAATTAAGAAATACTCTAACAGTTTAATAATGATAATCTCCAAATAGTTCATAACGGCATTAAGGGTAATTAATGACATTTGAACAGTAAGAGTACTTAATCCCTAGGGAAATGTGATAGCCACAATTTTATTTACATCTGAAGTTGTTTCAAAGGTAAAGGGAAAAGATTAATCTGTTTTTAAAATGGTTTCATACTTGCACTCTTTCAGATTTTATCTTAATTTAATGTAAGCAAATAAAAATAATAGCTTTTTCACTAAAAATAAAAACTGCATTCATGTTAGATCCAGCATTAGGTTAAAAATAAAGAGGAACTCTTATATGTTCCCTGTGGGATTAAGATTTTCTGAAAATTATAAATCACCAGTGATACTGTGGTTTACAAAGAAGGATAACTTCTTCTAAAAGACCCACATATTTACATTTTAAAAACATTTTTCATAGCCTTTAGAGCCATTAAAAGAACTTAAATAATTTTGAGGATAAATGCTATGTGCTTTACCTTTTATGTTTTAGCAGCAGTTCTTATTTTCTCTCCACACAGCTGACCTCCCTAAACCTTTGAAAAATGCTGTTACATCCTTTTACGTTTTCACAATTTTACACTGAGGGGGAAAAATAACTCCTGTGATAGTTTTTGAGATAATACTCGAAGCAGCCTGATTCAGATGTTTAGCTTTCTAAAGTCAACAGAAGGAAAAGGGTTTCATTGACCTTGGGTTTTGAGAATAAATAGGATAACACCTGATTCGAGACAGGAAGCTCTAGCTGGTGTAAATATGCAGAGCAAAGCAGAGGGTGTCAATCCAGTTTAGCATTTGAATGCAGCCTCTGCTCTTTTGGTTATGCTCTTGAGCCTGTTTCTACTTTTGGCTCTTACATTCCACAGAACTTCTGTAAAATCAGCAGGGACAGTGCTAATAAATTTATAATGTTGTTTTGTATTTCTGAACATAGTACCTCAGTAATTAAGTGAAATATTTATGATGAATATAAAACAATGCAAATTCATTTGTTTGCCTGAAAGCCAGCTTGTTATTTATTTAGATTTATCTTTGAATGATTCTTAAATTGAATCACAGTATGAATGAGGGTGATATTTAAAGCAGAGAAAATTTGCTATAGTGTATTGATGCATCACACTGTATTAGCTAATGTTAAAGCTATGCAGAGGATGATTAAAAAAAACCCCAGAAAACAAAAAATATCTTAGATCTAAGAATAATTCCTTTTTGTCTTTTTTTTTTTGTTGGTAGGAGTTCCACAAGCTGAATCAATTTCCCACTGCTGAAATCTTTAATAAATCTTATGTTTCATTATAGCAAGCTATGCATATGCAAACTGGATCCTGAATTACAGGACAGGTAGGTTCAGGATAATGTGATCTAATTTTCACCTCAGCTGGCTATGTTTTCTTTCATGGACTACTACTTCTAGTAGTTTTTATCATTTACTGTTTTCAGTCCTCTAACAAATTCTAATCCAATGAATGTAGTGACCTATGAAAGGAAATGTCTGTGCAGTGTCCCTGTGTTGATGATTATGAACTAAATTGTTTACTTCAGTTGGATCTTTTTCCCCCTTCCCTAAGTGAAAAATATCTTCCAAAAATAACTTCCTTTGCAAACATAATGCTGTTGCTTGCCTCAGCTTTCTGCTTGACAGTTATCATGTTCATATCATGACTAAGGAAGGTAACAAAAAAAAAGGAAAGATACGTATTCAGTTTGAAGAGGATATTTTACTTGGAAGCCATTATGTGAGAAAGCGTTGTGTATCCACTAATTGGAGCAGCTATAGATTTTTATTATATTTTATCTAATTTTGGATGGATTGCTAATGTGCTGAAAAATTATAGGGGCTCACAGGTGGGAAGACTTCACTAAGAAGCACTAAAGCAGTGTGCGATAGGAACACATCTTCTGCTTCTTGCCTGGTCTTGGTTTTGGCAAAACAACCTTGAGCAACCAAACGTGACCAACTCTTACATGAATTGACCAAGTACACTTTCCATAAGGGTCTGTCTTACTGTCAAATCTACAGCCAATATGGCCATTACTTGGGAGCTTTATTCCTCAGTTTTATCATCATTTTATGTTTATTTTATGAGCATATAGATAGATTTTAAAGTAGCTTTGGCTCATTACACGACAGCATCTAGGTTGTGATGTTCAGACCGAGAGCAGGGCTCCTGGACAAAAGCAGGGAATGAAGTTTCTACCTTATGGTGTCTTATGTTGCCACCAAATGTGCTGCCACCAGAGCACATGGACTGTGATACATGAGCAGGTGGGGGCACAGGAATGAGCTGTGTGTGTCAGCGTTGATCTGTGACGTGTTCAGCCCAAGGTGAAGGTAGGCACCCGCAAGGATTTGCAGGTTGGCATTTCTTTTTTTGTTGGTTTCCTAATATCTTAAGAAGGAGATAAAAAGAAGACTGGAGAAAAAGCGGGGCTTCCCATAAGGAAATGGGAAATCTGGTTACCTGGGATATGGAGAAGGCTGAGCTACTCAAGGGCTTTTTTTTTGTCCCAGTCTTCACTGGGAACAGCTCCAGCCACACCACCCAAGGTGCAGAAGGCAAAGACAGGGGCTGACTGTGGGAGATCAGGTGTGAGATCATCTAAGGAACCTGAAGCTGCACAAGTCGTGGGACATGAGGAGACATATCTATGCGTGTCCTGAGAGAACTGGTGGATGGAGCTGTTGGGACCCCGTCCATCGTGTTTGAGGAGCACGGTAGTCCAGCGAAGATCCCGCTGATTGCAAAGGTGAAATTGAACCTCCATTTTTAAAAAGGGGGAAAAAAGAAGGTGCTCACCTGTGCCCAGCAAGGTGATGGAGGAGATTGTCCTGGAAACTGTGCTAAGGAATATGTAAAATAAGGAGGTGAATTGTGACAGCCAGCATGGATTCACTACAGGCAAATAGTGCCTGATGTGATAGGATTAGAGTGTTGTGGATGAGGAAAGAGCAACTGACATCATCTACCTGGATTTGTGCAAAGGATTTGACGCTGTCCTGTAGGACAGCCTTGTCTCTAAACTGGAGAGATTTAAAGGACTATGTTTTCAATAAATCACCCATGCCTGCTGCTCACTTTCTGGGCTCTTAAAAATTATCTGAAACATGCTGAAAACATAGAGGAGCACTCAGTAAATTTAGTTGGCTTGAAATGTGCTACTGCGTGTTACTATGAGAATGCTGTTCAGAGTCTCTTGCTGCCACACGCGTCTTCTGGAAAACAATTTCCTTTTTGGAAATGCAAATCAGGCACTATGGTTTGATGCCATAAAAGGACTGGGAAGTTCGAGTCCTTTGATAGAGAAATGTTAGTCACAGGAAAGGTAATTGAGTGCTGTGCTACAACATTCATTGCTGCAGAAATTTAATGTGTGATTCTGCCTTGGAAAACTGAAATCCAGACATGATGGGCAGTCCTTGTCCCTTTTCCTGTCCCTATGCTAAAAGGTCTTGCTAAATTTCCTTCTTTACAGGCATTCCCAAGAAAAAGATGAAGTTGTCAGCTTCAGTAAGTACAACAATGCTCCTCCTCTTCAAACCTCAGTGGCATGAAATTTTCAGCTTTTTTTCATTTTTAAGATATAAAAAATTATTTCTCCTGGTGGATTGCCCATATGGAGAGATTTAAAGAAATATATGAGGCACATTCACAGCAAAGAACAAGTGAATGTTCCCACTCTCTCAATTACTTTTGATTAAAAAAAAAAAGGTATTTTGAGTAAATCTCATCATTTTAGGGCTGTCTCAAGGCTTCAGAGCCTTGAGCTGGCAGTGGCACAGAGGTGGGGGGTGTGTCATGGAATGGTATGGGAGGTGAAGTCCTGTGATCATTTCCATCCAGCTCCAGGAAGGAGGCTAAAAAAACCCTCTTTGAAGGAATATTTTGGTTAACGTTATATTGCCTGATATTCCCGGATCACATGTGCGGTAGAGTCACAAGATTGTTCAAAAATCTAAAAATAGAGCTCAAAATACTCAAAATAGGATTTCAGTGGTATAAATAACAATTTAAATCAGGGTGCAGAAATAGCTCGTGCTCAGCTCCTTGTCTCTATGCCGAGCCCGATGGTGGCGGGGCAGTGGTGGCAGAAGGGCTCCAGCCCACGCTGTCACTCCTTGAGCTGTGCTGCTCCTCTGGGCTCCCCCATCTCGCTCCAGATTCCAAGCTCACCATCATACCCGTGGCCATGGCTATGGTTGGACTTCATAGAATCATTGAACGGTTTGGGTTGGAAGGGATCTGAAAGTTTATCTCGTTAGAGCACCCTGCTGTGGGCAGGGAAGCCTTCCACTATCCCAGGTTGCTCCAAGCCCCGTCCAACCTGGCCTTGGACACTGCCAGGGATGGGGCAACCACAGCTTCTCTGGCAGCCTGTGCCAGGGCATCACCATCCTCACAGTAAAGATTTTTTTCCTAATATCGTGTTTAAACCTATTCTCCTTCAGTTAGAGTCATCTCCCCTTGTTCTGTCACTCCAGGCTCTTCTAAATAGTCCCTCTCCATCTTTTCTGTAGGTTCCCTTCAGGTTCTGGAAGGCTGCAATTAGGTCACCCTGAAGCTTCTCTTCTCCAGGATGAACATTCCCAATTCTCTCAGCCTTTCCTCATAGCAGAGGTGCTCCATCCCTCTAACTCTCTCCGTGGATTCCTCTAGACTCACTCCAAGACCTCCAAGTCCTTCCTGTGCTGGTGACACCAGAGCTGAAGGCAGCACTGCCAGGACTCACCAGGGTGGAGTAGAGGGGCAGAGTGACCTCCCTAACTGTTTGGTCAATATAAATAGTAATATTTTACTGAGCAGACATATTAAGTTTTTGGCCTTGGCTTGCTGATGTCATTTCAAAAAAGTAGTTGGAAGTGGCCCATGAGAAGTGAAAAGTGCATTTATTCTGAGAAAAAAAGAAAAGGAAAATTAAAAAGAAAGCTATATTTTTTATAGTAATGACTTAAAATGTCAGATGGGCTTTGCTATTGAACCCTCAGTATGTTTTTAGTAAGGGGACTACTCGTTCTCCCTGACCCCCACAAGAAACCCACCCCAAACCCACATTTATGTTGTTAATGGCCTAACTGCCTCAGTCCTAAGATGTGACTCTCTGCTGTGGTTGACAGTGCTGGGGAAATAGCTGGCTAAGTGATTCTTGGATTTTAAACCACAAAATGCTGGTCATGAGTCCAATATTCACTTTTCAACTTTGGGAGGAACAGGACTTTGACCTCAGAAAAAGCCCAGTGCCTGTACTCAATATCCCTATGGATATCTTTTTCTTTAAAAAACATATCTATGAGGAATAGACCATAAGATATAAAGAAAATAAAAGTCATAGACTATGGGCTAGTAGTGAAGTCATGGTAAAAATAAAAAATGACAACGTAGAAATGAGAACTTAGAAACCAGATTTCACCCAGAAACTGAACTGCATATATTTTCACTGCTCTTATTGGCTTTCTGAAAGCCACTTGTTGCTAACAGAGTTTTATCTCCATACATTTAAGTCGAGATCAGATACTATGCCAGTAGCAAAAATTTGCTTTAATTACAAGATGAAAATAATTTTTAGTGGAAATTGAAGTCATTTAGGTCTCAATCCTGCAAAGAGTTTTATGCTTGTGTTTAATTAGTGTTAATGTCTCTAAGTAGTCCCATGATGAATCCTATTGATGAAAATGGTGCTGCTCAGCTTGGGTACAGCTAAACACATAAATATGTCTTTGCAGGGTTAAGGCTTGGTTTGCAATTGCACAGATTGATTTTCACTCGAGGTCTTAAAAAGGAAAGCTTGAATTTTGTGTTAGAAATACATTTTGATTTCACTGTTGTATTGCCCTGGTCACTAAGATAAAGGCTGGACATAGTAACCTGTTGATTCAAGTACTAAGCTACACACAGTCCTTGCTCTCTACCCTAAGAAAAGGTTTAAAATCCTTATCATTCCACTGGTCTGACTTCCACCCTCTCCTAGCCTGCCATTCCCACTAACAAAAGTATTTCCACTACCCCTCAGAGAAAAGCAAGGCCAGAGCAAATTATTCAGAGTAGCCACCTGCTTCTACAGTGTAGATCATGTAATCAAAGAACAAGAGCACTACAGTGATGGAACACTCATTTTGGATGGCAAATAATTTATCAAATATTGAGAGGAACAGCGTTCTCAGTGTTTGGAGAAAGAGTGATCCCTGCTTATCAGTTGGTTAACCATGAAAAGGTCAAATATTCTGAATCTTTGATCACACACTGCATTTGTTGTAACCCAATACTCCTCCCAAATTAAAAAACCAATGAGGCCAGAAGATGTTTGTCCCATTAGCAATTTGTAAGTGAAAGTCTGCAAATAATTAGATTTCTAGGATACAGTAAACTGATAAACATTTTAAATTATTAAAGATATTAATAAGGAGCACTGAGGAGTTATTTTTCCAACTAAGAAATGATTTTCTGATGAAAGGGAGAAAAATTATTCTGTGCCAGTAAAAAACTTGTATGTGCTGATGATGAAAAGCCCATGAAATTAAGTAAAGTTCCAAGTGATAAAATTTTATTGTCTTGGAAGAATATATATTTGAGAAACACCTGTGCACACCCATTCTCATAATCTCTCTCAACATTTTGAATTTCTATTACAATTTTTCTTAAAATTCAGACTATCAAAGTGACTCCTTTCACTAGGACAACTGAGATTGCACACACAAGGCTGAGAAGCTTTGGGTGGGGATGTTTGTCCGTGGGTATTTCATCATGAGTTATGCCAGACTAAAAATAGAGCTTTTCCTCTGCCTGGTATTCTATCTGCCTTTGCTCAGTTATGAACATAAAGAGAGATATTAACTTGCTTACATTAAAAAATATATATTATATTCTTGTTCTGCTACATGATGAAGGCTGGAAAAAAGCTTTATTTTATTTATTTTCCTCTCAGCATCTTCCCAGTGCTATTTTACCATCAATCACTAATGTTGATTATTTTTAACTACTTGCTTCTCTCTCTCCTTTCCCCCAACAGCACCACATCACCCAAATCTACAGCAGTTCTTCAGAGTAAACCCTTTCAAATATGAACACCGTTGCTTCACTGAGACCCTCCTCATGGACCTGCCCCAAATCTCCTCTGCGGTCAGGAAAATGTTTTTCCTTACAAAGCTGCAGTCCTACCACTGAACTTGTTGCCAAAATCTGAAGGCTTCCTTGTTCTTTCATGGGATTTTACTGACCCAGTGTAGTGTGGGATGGTGCTGGAGAAGAAATGTGGATGTGCTGCAGAAACTGTTGTAGCTGAAAGAAGGAGAAGCAGCTGAAGCAATGGATGATGTCTTCATTAATGGAAAGGAAAACATTACTGGAATTAAATGCATATCTGCCAATGATGGCAGACATAATGCAAAATTATAAATATATACAACATATGGTTATAAATACTATAAAAATTATAAATATTGACAAGAGAGACCATGTCCTGCCTTGGCTGGCAGGTGAAGTCACAGAGATAAGAGTCATATCATCAACTTTGGGTAAGATAAGGCCCTGGCTGAATGGAAGAGGTGATACTTCAGTGCTGAAAACAGATAACCTTTCTTACCATCTCTGGTTGTTTGAAAAGCAGATTTTTTTTTTTCAGGTAGGTGGCTGACTATATCTGAAGTGTGATGTCATCTGTTATACTTTTGTTTCCTTTGTAGTTGTTAGAATAATGTGATATATTGTAAGCACAAAGCATGTTAGATCTGCACTTCAGTCTCTATTGGCTTATTTTAAAACTGAGTTAAGTTGAAGAGATCTGTGCTTTTCTTCTAAGTCTCCAACCAAGATTTCAAACCAAATTCAAGGTTTCCAACCAAACTTTAAGACTTGGTTCTTGCATTTCAGGTATTAACCAGCATTCTACAGGCAGTATAGAATAAGTTGCCTGAAAATTTTTTGCCATAGCTGCCAGTTTTCCATGGTTTCTACTACCATAAAAAAACGCCCCATAGAATATATCTTTTTTTTTTTTTAGTTTTCAGTTCCTTGAAGTATTAAAAAGAGTATTCTTTTCATCTGATTTAGAGGGGCACTGAAGAGACAAATATCTTGAGTCTTGCTGGATATTAGGATCCTTCTGTGTGCAAATAACCAGTCTGTCTTCAAAGGAAATTTCTGTGAAGGCCTGTGAAAAGGCTTAATCTCTCTTGACCACTGTTCTCCTATCACATCCTACATGTCCTGTCCTACCTTTGCTGGCCACAAGGTACTTGAAAGGTTTTTTTTTTAAATCATTGCCTGACCAGTGTTGATTTGCTTGTACTTTTGTGCTAGAAGACTCCACCAAGGGCTGACTTTGATGCTTGGCAAGAGAAGGTGGAGGATTTAAAGATTCCCTGGCGAGATGGTTTCCTGATGAGTCGAGTGAAAATCAGGAATAATTCTGCAAGAAGTCTGGGCTGATTTAAGGGAAAATTTGGGGAGATGAGAAGTGACCACCTCTGGGATGCAGAGAGAGGAACAGAAGGGCAGTGAGATGCTTTGAGCAGGAGGGATAAAATGTGAAATAACAGGGTCAGAACCACTGTATCTCACAAGATTTTGTGTTTAACCAAGCGTATCAAAGGCTGTGTCTTCTCCAGCACAGTGTGTGCCCCTTCCTTCCCTCTCTTGGTGTTTAGCTTTTCCCTGTGATGGCAAATACCCTGCTCCAGCCTGTCACACACAGCATGGCACCAAACCAGTGGCTGCTCCTTGCCCTGTGACTCCCAGCTCCTCCTGGCTTTAGCGCAGCGAGTTCCCTCTGATCTCAATGTCTTCAGCTGCTGGTCCCCCACATAGGGGACCCTCGTGTTTGGCAGCCACTGCTGGATCAGGCCCGTGGAACTGCTACCATGGCTCATCTCCTCCAGATTAGCTCCAGGTTAGCAGTCTGAGGAGGGAGTCAAAGGTCTTTGATCCCGATGGAGGAGCAGTGCACGTGACATGTGCATTGGCAGCTGGAAGGCAGAGGGACCAGGAGAGGTTTCATAAGGAAAGGAGTTGAGCAGTAGAGAAGGAAATTGTTGCTCTGCTTGTTCTGAGAGAAAAACACTCTCCAAAAGGCAAAAAAAAAAAAAAAAAAAAAAAGTTCTGCAGTTGATTTATATTTCTATTATGGGCTTATCCTGTTAGCTTGTTCTTAGAGAAGAGCTGTTCCCTGAGGTACAATTTATCCTTTTTAGAAACTCTCCTCCCCCAAGAAACTTGCAACAGTGGAAAGAACAAAAGTTGAGATGGTGTTTGAAGGAAGAATCTAAGAAAAGTGATTGAGCAGCTGGATTCAAGGTTTCATGCAAAGGAAAACTCTTCTGGGTGAAGGCACCCAGTGTAAATAGTTGAGAAGCACTCAAAGAGAAGGACTTCATGAGAGTTGTAATGGTAATTTTAGAGGTTTCCCCAATAACAGCATTTCCCCCAAATGCTGTTAAGGTGGTGTCTTGAGAGCTACAAAAAGAAAATTAGGGATAATTCTCAACTAGTCAGGAACTTCTGGTTTGTTTTTCCTCCATGGAATTCATGGGGAAGACAAAGGATGTAAATGTAGCAGGAGACTGGATGGGTGAAAGAATTATGAAAGCTAAAATAGAGTGAAGATCTTACAGAATACAGGAGACCTTTGCATCCATGAAGACACGGCTGCTGAGTCAGGCCCGTGGCTACGTGCACGCTCAAGAAATACCCATGTGCTGATAGAAAACAGATTTAAAAGGTAATCGTGAAATTGCTTTAGAGTTCTGGATGTGTTTGGAAGTTTGTGACTGGTTGTCAGTGATGTCATAACCATATTTATTATAGCTCATAAATGGATGGGTCTGACTGTTTTCCTTATTTTAATGTATAAATTGCAGTTTATAATGGCAATAAAACACTCCAGGCTGTGCATTTCAGGGTGATTATTGCATTTCTCAGGTGGTTAAAGTTACTCTAACTGCCTTTTAGCTCAGATTTCAATAGTATTTGCCCAGTGTTCAGGCCATTTTTACTTGTGTTTTTATGTGCAAACCCCAAATTAAAGTGTTTTATTGCTTTTTAATTAAAATGTTGAAGTATAAAGAAGGGAATGGTCACAGGCAGATAGAGAGTCACAGTAGTAGGTGTTTTGATGTAAGAGGGAGGGGAGTGTGTGAGTAGGGGAGATGGGGAGAGGAGAGGCTGCAGAGCCTGTCACTGCATTTGGGTATTTCACAGGTACCCACTCCTGGTTCCAGTAAACACAAGGCTGAATGGAAACATTTGTGAGCCAAAGGCATTGGTGTCTGCCTCGTAAAATCTCAAACTGAGAAATGAGGGATTAAATGGCTGTGAACCCTTAATTAAGTGCTCAGCACCAACGTGCCCTCCCGCTGGAAGCTGAGAAGCGCTGTGATAGTCTGCACACAGGAGCTTGTGGGGAGCTCCAGCTCATGGTGTTCCTGATTTTCAAGGTGGGGAAAAGTCCTGCACTCTCCCTCTTTGAGACACCACCTCATGCGTGGCCAATCGTACAGGGCAGACTCCAAAACCAGTGGCAGTGGTGGGTTTTTAGTGGAATGTAGTTATTCTGGAAGAAGGAATTTCCTGGATATTCAGTGAATTAATTCACTGGTTTGGGCCATGTGCAGGGTGAAAGATCTGCTCTTGAAGTCCTTTTGGGTGATGTCATGTCTAAGTGTCTGCAAAGCACCAAAGTCCTTGTGTCACGTGTGTTTGTGGAGTGGTGGCCTCTGTGTGAAGGGGAGGACGACCCGTCGGGAGACTGGGACGGGGCTGCTCCATGTGATGGGGGTGGTGGGTTCACAGCCATGCCATTCCTCCACGCCCTTCTTGACACAACCTTGATCCTCCTCTAACACTGAGTCCTGGACCAAGGCACCAGTGTAAAACTGGCAGCGCAGGGCTGGTCTTGATGATCTACGAGGTCTCTTCCGTCCAAGTGATTCTGTGGGATGCTCTCTTGCTGGAAGCCAGTGAGGCCCCTTCCTACCTTGGTCCTGCCAGCTTCTCAGAGAGTGTTGAAGATGCGTGGCGCAGCAGGGCACAGCATCAACAGGGCTCCTGCTCCTCTGTAAGGCTCCAAATCTGACAAAAATGATGGTCGTGTCTCAGGTTTGTGGATGCTTCAATTCTAAAACTGTCCTTCTTGAGGCAGGGCTATTGCAACACTTTGGATGTGTTGGTTTTTGCAGTCCATGACTGATGTGAGGGGTTGGATATTTGTACACAGAATTACAGAATCATGTAGGCTGGAAAAGGTCTCCAAGACCATCGAGTCCAGCCTATGCCCGATCCCCACCTTGTCACCCAGAGGAGAGCACTGAGTTCCACGTCCAGTCATTCCTTGGACGCCTCCAGGGATGGGCACTCCACCATTCCGTGCCCCTTCCAATGCTTGAATGCTACACACAATCCAAGGTCTTTAACTGGGATCATCTCTTCTGGTGCATCCTTAAGGAATGAGTGCTAGAGGGCTCTAGTTTGTATCGTATTTGTACAATTTTAAATAAATTACAAAATAAAATCATGGCTATTCACCTGGGTAAGGGCATGAGTATTATAAATTTAAATTAGGGATTGAGCCTTTCATTAAGGAGAAAAAGAAACCCTCCATTCAAACAGACCAAAACCCAACTGGTCTTGCTGCCTAATTTTACACAAAAAATGTACATAAAATCATTTTTTCAAGGCAGTTTCCCCCCCACCACCCCTTGTTTCCCCCATCTTTATTTCTATTTCTCTTGTGCAAAATATCCCTCTTGCATACCTCCCCTTTCTTCCCATGCAAGAATGGAAGAAATGCTTAATGGGAACCAAAGCACATTAGGAATATTAAGGAAAAATTACAGTATATACACTATGAAATGAAATGCATCTTTTGTGAATAAATCCCCCCAGAAATCTTATATTTCCAGGCATCCACTCACATACCTTCATGTAACAACTCATACATTCGTAAAACATTCATTGAAAGCAGCTCTGCAGTTTTATAGAAAACAACATGCCAGGGATGCAAGAATCTTGCCAGTTCTGTGAAAAATGACACCAATTAAAGCTTAAATTGCTTGTTTTCTCATAAGGTACATATTTTCATAACTTTGAAATCAAATAATTGCTGCTTTTATATTAAATACAATAAAACAAAAAGGATGCTAGTTTAGAGGAACTGCTACAAGCATTTTAATATAATTTTCCCACCATTTAAAGTCACAAAATATGGAAAACAAGTCAACTATGCAAAGTTCCAAGGAGATAGAGAAACTCCTTCAGATTATTACATCATTTGTCTTTTGTGTCAGGAAATGTGTATGTGATTTCATTGTTTGATTAAATGCCAAAAAAAAAGGCATATTGCACTTATCTAACTGATTACAGATTTTATTCATCTGAAAAAGTATTTGTTCGTACTTTGACATTAGAAGGCAAGATTTTTTTTAATGCTTCAAACAAGCGTTTTCAAAAAATTATAATCCTAACTTCCCAGGCTTGCTTTTTATTTTGTATTAACAATGCACTGTACCAAAATTTCCCATACTGGAACACAGTCCCTAGTGGTTTTCAAGCTATAAACTGAGTAAACAGTCCCTTTCTTATTGAGTGTCTGTGTGAATGCATGTTGTTTCTGGAATACATCATATTCATTTGCAGAAACCCTGTGTATGGATCTTTAACACTTTTTTCCCCCCCTCTTTTTTTCCGAGGTACCTAAAATAATGGCTTTTTTAAGACAGTAATATAGTCGTGTGACTTGTGGGGAAAAGCACACTGTGGCTCACAATCTGAATTAAACGTGTGTCATTGGGGGTAAGTTTCATTTAAAATACCTATTTCTGCTAATTATTCAAAATGCTAATGCTGTGCCGCTGTACTATCTCTGAATTGTGCTAGCATGTTTCTGGCAATGCTGTGCTAAGAATGTAAGAAAATCAACTAAAAATATTTCCATGTTGAGTTCCTTGTTTTTTTAGTAAGAGCATAGAAAGGTGGCACTTATTGGTGACATTTTTTGGACTCTCACCATATCAGGGTTGACAAACTAAGCTTTACATAATGAAGAAACCTTAAAAAAAACTCAACAGAAATAATTTGAGGAGAAACACGAAGCTTCATCTGGGGACTTCAAGGTCAGTTACCATTGGCCTGGCCTCCATTAACCCCCACAGGAAATCTTCCAGAATCCTTATTTTATCTTGAGTGGGTGTTCCCAAACTATCAGTCTTTTTTTTTTTTTTTTTTTTTCTCCACCAAAATAGAGACACAGTTTCCTTTAAAAGACATGAATTTCATCTGGTAGAACATTTTAACAATGTTTACATGCCACGGAGAAATTTGCAGGGAAAATGGTGATATTTTAAATTGCTCTATTAACAAAACTCTGCCTAAATTTGGAAGAAGGAAAAAGATTTGAAAACTTGGTAAGCGATTAATAGTAAGATATTAAAAGACAGCTAAGCGTTCTCAGTCACTGGGGAAAATAAACTGGGATGGTATAATGAGATCCCTACAGCCTTGTGATCAATCCAAAGTAGCAAGAATGTAATACCAACGGGTTAACTAATTATATGTATATATTTAAAAAGTCTCTCAGTAGTCTGAATCATGTCCAAAGTGAATGCTGAGGATTACATGATCTATCATTAACCCATTAGTATTGCGCTTTCGGTGTTCTTGGGCAATGAAAAGCTCCAACAGGAATAAACTGTCTGAAATATGTGTCTTTTTAATAAAGTGGGTAATTTTTTTGGTGGGGAGGGAGAGTGTATCTTATTTATAGTGTCATTTTAAACTCAAGTTACAACGTCTTAGATTTAAGAGACAGTCCAGCAATGCAGGCAAGGGTGTCTCCTGCAAGGAGACAGAGATTAATGCCATGTGTACTGATGATTCTCCACCACAATTTAGGATTCTGGTGGCGCCATGACGCCCGTTTTTTATGGTGGTTTGCCAAGAGAAAATTACTTAAACCAATTGTGAATGCATTCCTGTTATACTTTTACACAACCACATTTCTGTACATAAATAGCATAATGAGTATTTTTTAAATGATCTCTCATTCCAGATTCACCTACTTTGCATAAAATGTCAAGCGCAGGAAGGAGGGGAGTTGAGGTTTCGTTTGTGTTTTTCTTCTTTTTTTATTTTTTCTTTTTCCTAACTGAGAAAGGTTTTCACATGGGAATATACTTTTTTTCCCCCCTCCTTCTTTCTCCATGACAACTGACCACAATTGAAGTAGATTCTTCTTAACATACTGTAATGTGAGAATTTTCTTCAGCTGGAGGGTGTTTTATTCCCTAAATTGAAAGCTGTTCTACTTCACTGCATAAAATGTGAACATGAATGTTAGGATCAGTACCTTTGTCAGGTAAGAACTGGTACAAGGACAGATTTGAAGGCACTCAAAACCAGAGGGTTTTAAGACTTTACAGATCTGAAGTCGAGAAGAGTTTGTAAGCTGAAATGTTCTAAGCCCCACATGATATCCTGCTATTAAGGAGAGTGTACATCAAGCAAGCAGAATATTTTAAAGTTTTTTGGCTAACTTCACAATTGTATTTATCAATTTACTTGTTTCAAAATTTTGCAAAGAAAGCATTTATTCCTTTTTGCCCCAGTCTATGTAGAAGGGTTGTGGAGCTGTCTCTTTTATGGTGTTATTTTTGTGAGCCTGCTGTAGGTCAATAAAGCAAGATTTATTAGTAGCTTTTAGAAATGCTGGTATTCTAATCATTGCTATATTTTTAGGAGTGAGTCTCTTTGTTTCCTGAGCCACTTAATCTGTCTCCACAAGTTTGATTCTCTGCTGTGTTCCTGTTTGAAGGCAATTCTCAGGTGTTCATGCTGGGTGAAGGAGCTTGCAGCGCTGCTCTGTCCCTCTGAGGGTTTTGAGAACTCGAAATGAAATGAAGTATCTAGCATGATATTTAATGGGAGGAGGGCTGTGTGTGAGGATGATGGGCTTGGAGGTCGCCTCTGCTTCTGGTTTTGCTGTGCTCTGAAAGATTTGTAATTCTTTTAAAGTCAGTGGCTTCCTACTGTGACTGTGAGAACTATGGTAATCAAGCCTGAAGCATTTGAATGACAGTGTTGTCATGTTTTAATATTAATCTGACTGGAGCAGATAGAGATATAATGCTGTAACCGGGAGAGAATTATGTGTGCCTATAAATAAGGTCTTTGTCCAAGGCCAAAATGAGCACTCTCCCTTCATCCTTAGGCATGGAAAGTTCTTCTTGGTCTGACAAAAGGCATGGAGGGGTCTGATAAAAAAATCTTTAATCAGAGTTGTAGTTTTCATGAAGAAATATGTCAATGTGTGTGCTGAGGAGAGGGTTTTGCTTGCTTTCTTGCAGCCATTGCAACAAATAACAGGGAGCTCACACAAGACACAGCAAAGCAGCTGATCTAACCATATTTCCATTTTTTATGGTGCTCGTGGCAGAGAGGTGTTTACTGAGCAGACCTCTACAGAAAGAAAGGTGGTCTCCAGTACATCTCTATGTGTTCTTAAACATAATATTTTAGTTTGGAAATTAGGGTTTGATTTGAAGTTATAGCACTTGAAAAATAATTTCCTCTTGATGTGCAATTAAGTTCAGTGTTTACATGTAACTTCAGTGTCAGAATAACAGAGATTTTTACTGCTCTGTGTAGTTCCTTGCAGTTAATACATCCAGTTGTATCAATATTGGCTGCTACAGTGGTGCAAATACATGGGGTGGTCTTGGTAGTACACCTTCTCTGAAAATTGGAGAAATATTCCAGGGAAAGCAAACAAGGGCTAGGAGATTAAACAGTTTGGTAGTCAGGGCAGAAGAAGAGGTTTTCTGGCAATTAAGGGATAATTACAGTCACTGGAAATTAAGAAGGTCTAACAGTGTGGAAGGAGAGAGAGAGGACTTTGGAAAAGAGATGGGAGGGCCAAGTACACAGGACAGAGAGGTCAAGAGGAAGATTGGCAGGACAGCAAAAGAGTTTGCCTCCAGAGAGAAGCAGAAAGGGATAACTTCCTAAAATAGAAAGTCTAAAGAGTATCATCAAAGGATTCAGCTGTGGGAAACCTGTCCAGCTAAAGAGGCAGCAAGTCTCAGATGTTTATTATTTTTCGGAATGCTGCAAGATGTAAAGCAGTCAATTTCAATTAAAATAAAAACATGTTTAGATTCAGAATAACAAATTTGCCTTTCAAATATTCTTCAGAAAACTTCTGCTGCAGTTCAAAAAGCCCCAGGTTAGAACCCCAAGTTATCTCAGGGTCTTCACATGTCACAAACTGCACAGTTGAATAATGGGGGTAGGGGATTGGTTTGCAGAAATAGGGAGCCTTGTAATAAGGAAAAGTTATAATTTAAATTATCAAGTATAAAGTGTAGCCCAGTGTGGCTCTTGTCATTGGATGACATTTTCAGACTTACACATTTTTTTAACTGCTTAAGTACCTTTATGATCACCTGTCATATACATGTCACTACTTATATCAGCTTGAAAAGTCGGGGTTTGCTGTTAGAATTTTGCAGCAACAAGTAATATCTGGTACTTTCTTCAAGTGTGTGAGATAATACAGTGTACATCAACTGCTGCTGCTGGAGAAACATTGATTTGTGATGTAGCTGTGTTTGATAGCTTAATTATTCATTGCTTTGTTACTTCTTGCTTTTATAAAATTGGTTTCTGTCAGGTTTGAAGTATTTCAGCTCAAGACCCAAACATGGATCATACTTGCAAAGTCAGCTGTACAAAAGTCTTCACTTAATGAACATGTTTGCTTTACTTTTTTGCTTCTATAAATAATGTATAATGTAAATTTCCAAGGTCTAGGGTCCTTTTCCCAGAGGGGAGGTAGTTCTGGTGCAGGAACTGAGAAAGTTAAATCGTTGCTGTTCTGCTGAGGGCTCTGCAGCTTTATATGAGATGTTTTCTAGACCACCTTACTCAAGGAAACTTCCATTTTTGGCTGTCAAATGTGTGGAGAGGGCACATTTAAGGCAAAGGTTGGGTGTTTGTGGAAGCCATACCCATCTCTATCACAAAGCATTTTACACAAGGCCTCTACCCTGTGCTCTGGTTTAAGGGGGAACTAAAAAATTGTACCTCTAATGCACAAATGTTTGTTGGACACTTGTCATATTATCAGGGTAGCCCCATAAAAACTTGATGCTATGGTTTTTATCAATTTTATACCCAGAATAAAGAGGAAAAAGTTACCATTTTGTCAAAATACACATTTAAGTCTTCAGCCTTTTGATGAGAGTTGTGACATTTCAACACTGGTATGTAAGAAGGAAAAGAAATTCAAAATGCCCTTGTAAGGAAGCATCTGTTTAAGAATGATGCCTGGCTATCCCAAAGTCAGCCCTGTGTACTGGGCTGATTATAACAGGATTTCAGAGGAAGAGAGGCAAAATATTTGGATGAATTTGCATGAATTTACCAGAAGCAAATGTTAATAGTGGAGACTGATGTGTGTCTGAGTTTGAGAGCTGTATGAGAGCTGTGTTGTGGAACAAGAATCCTAGAACAACGATACCAGGTTGCTTTCAGTGGGACCAAAGCCCACATATGTTTAATTTATTTACACTAACTGCTGGTTAGCCATGAAGTTTTGCACACCATCTTCCTGCCAGTCCAGTACAGGTGTTAAACATAAGCATTGGTTATTTCTTGTTTGAGCAGCAGGGCTTTCAGGGAGGGCTCTGGGAAAGGAACAGCCAAGCCTCACTGTCGTGTTCAGCTGACACAGCTGTTTATCGTACAGCCTCTCCTCCCTGCTTGGACTACTGCCATGGATGATTTAAGTGTGTTTGGAGGCCTGGTGGGTGCAGAAGCCTCGCTGGGCCGTCTCTACTGGGACCAGTGACGGAAGAGGGCATCAGTCGTGCTCTCTGGTTGGCAAACCCATGTGATGCCAAGAGTACGGAAATTAAAATCTAATGCTCTTCAAATGGGCAGCCTGACACATAATGGAGATGGGGCAGCGAGCCTGGGTATGTCAGGAACATCATTTTAACCCAACAAGACACATGTAACCAGGCATGACATGCTGGCGTGCTGACACAAGGACGGGTGCATCTGAAACAAAGGCAATTTGCTGAAAATCAGCTTCCCCTCACCCTAAACAAACTTCAGTTTGCAGGATTTCACAATTAACAGGCTTTCTAGAACATTTACAACTTTCTGGAGAGCAGGCCTTTTTCCTTTTGTAAGAAAAAAGTTAAATGGAACACACACATTGCCTTTGAAATGTAGCCATAGGAAGGTCATATATTAAGGTGTTACATATTAAAATATTGATTTTTTAGAATATAAACCCCTTGCTTACAATAAATACAATGCAAGTCATAACCTTTATTATAAAAATATTTCAGTGTTCCACAGTAAAGGGTCATTAACATTGTTATACTGTAGAATTTGATCATTACTGGAGGATACTATGTTTTGTTTTTAATCAGGCAGTGATTTATACAGAAACTTATTAAGAACCAAGCTATGGCTCATTTCTGATCTCTGACATGCTTAAAAGATGTTGCAAATTAAGAGATTGATCCTGTAGATCACTGAGCTGATAGGAAGAAATATCAATAAGCAAAGTGCTCGCTCTGTCACTGGCCTGTTCCTAGCACAGCAGTAGATGTGCAGCAGGTGCTGGGCGAAACTGAGATGGTGAAGCTGTCCTGATCCCAGCATTCCAAACTCCCTGTACTTTGGGGGAAGCCAAGCACATGATTCTTTCTTTTATTTTTATTCTGGATGCACGGTTGAGAGTTGTTGTTTTCTTTGAAGTGGAGGAAGCCTCACCCGTAAGAATGCATTGGGAGGTTCTCACTTGAGGTGTTATCCTTGCATCTTCTTGTACTCAATGTGTGTGGCCAGACATTGTGAAGGGGCACCTGGGGAATGGAGAACTTTGGAAGAGCTGATGGTGGGCAAAGGTGGTCAGGGGCACGGCTATGAAGCTGAGATATAGTAGGGAGATGTTGTCCATCCCACACAGATTCTTCAGCTCCTTGTAGTGAGGACAGGAGCTCATGGGGCTCTTTAGTGGAGAAAATGGACTTTGATTGGGTTCTTCCAGCTCAAGATAGTCTGTGACTCTGGATGTTGAAAATTCAGCCACACAGTGACAAGGGGAGTTCACACTAACATCTTTATATGATAAGTTATTGTGCCTTTAATTACTTAACTTAAATTTTTCAGGTTGCTTTGCATCACTTTGATGGAATAGTTCATCCAGAAGGTTTGTGCTTGGGGTGGTCTTGGCTCCTGTCAGTATCAGCAGTGCTCACAGATCCACTCTCAGTGATAAGAAGTAGTGTTCCCTACCCATATAACACAGACCACCTGCCTGGAACCTGGATCTGCCTGCAGTGCTGAGGCCTTTGGGGTGGCAATAGCAGAGCCAAGGGTGCTGAAGGGACAGAAGTGCCACATGGCAATTAAAATAACTGCTGGAAATGGAGAGTTCCTAGCAGAAAAAAACTTGCCCTCATGTAAGTCCTTTATGTGTGGAAATCTGTGAACAGTGTGATGTTGAATGTTACCCAAGAAAATTTCATAGAGGGGAGCAAAACATCCTGTGCCAGAATGATCCTTCTATGCATGCAGTACTTATTAATGTGGGTGAGTTTGGTTTGAGGGATTTTTTTAAATATTTTTTTTAGGTAGTGCATGTTTTCCATTAGTTTAATTGGGAAAAGCCTGATAAAAGTGAATGTATGTTTCATGTGTGGAAGAACATGCTACAGCTTTTTTACTCACATGTGAAACCTGCTTATATGTCACTTTATATGATTTTCTTTTTAAATTTTATTAGCTGAGTTTTAGTGATCTTTAAAGTAAAAGTGATAGCTACCAGGTGCATTATGGGGTAGATGACACAACCCTGCCAGCACACCTACGTGAATAATTCCCACATTTCCAGGCTCTGCTGTTTGTGCAGGACCAGGCAGATGTTTTGTGCTGTTGATACACAGAAGGCTCTCAGGCAGACACCACCAGTCTGATTTTGAGACCCTAAACTATATTTACTCCTCTAAAATGAAATAGAGTAATTAAAAAAAAAAAAAGTTGTTCACTGATTTTACATTTTTGTTGACATCATTTTTCTCTAATATTTTTCTGTTCTAATGAGACTTTAAAAAATGAAGCAACATATCAAAGGCCCCTACCTCATTTACTTTCTGGCTCAGCCATTTGAAGATTTCCCATGGCTACTCAAATAGAGGGAATGCCAGTTTGTCCCTTAAACACCAACAATAAATATAAGAAATTTTGAGGATAGTGAGAGGCACAAATTGCACCCCATGCAGTCACTGCTGCCTGTACCTACACGAGTCAGTTACTGCTTAAAATTTTATACTTTTTTTTTTTTTAAACACCTCAGCAGACTGAAGCAAAGACTTTTGCAACCTGAGTTTAAAGAACAAAAAAAAAGAAAAAGAGAAAAATAAACCCAGAAAAAGCCTTATACTCTTTTTTCTTCAAGCCTTTGATCCTGACTCCCCAGTCGTGGGAACCAGGAGAAGTCATCTCCCGTGAACTGTGAGTAGGAAGCTGCGAGGGAATCAGCAGATGAGTTTAAACGTTAGGCCTTGTTTATGCTGGGGATTAAGTCATTTGTGGTCAGTACCCAGCGCAGCTGGGTTGCTGCAGGCTCCCAGCTCCCATCAGATGACATTCCTGGAGGGAGAATCAGGGGCACGTGTGGCGGAGGCATCTCACTCCCCTCTGGACCGGGCTGAATCCAGACCTGTTCCCGGTCCTCGTGTTTCCAGCATGTCAGATTGGAGCAGCGCTCCTGGCCCGAACGGAAAACTTCAGAGAATGAAAGGGCCCTGGAAGGGATTGATCAAAACCATAATTTTATGGGTGTAGCAATAAACAGCCAAGCCAAGCCTGAGCTGCAGAAAAGCTCAGTGGCTGCTACTCCATGTTTCTCAAGGTCCTGAAGGAAAAAAACAATCAGCAGATAGGGAAGTGAAGAGGGAAAAACTCCAAAATTGCTGCAATGCTCTGTCTGTGGGACCATTTCAAATATCTGCCTGCATTTGGAATGTCCTGGGTTGTGCTCTGAAAGTTTAAGACTTTTTCCAAAGGTGATTTTACTGTCAACCACAATTAGGGTAGATTTTTTTTTTTCTGGCAGGCACATGGTTAACATCTTTCTGTGCTTCTAAATATAAACTCGCTTCCCAGTAGTATCATCCAGGTCTCGTTCTTCCTCTATTTCTCTTTCTTTTTTTCTGTTCCTCTCCCTCTTTCTCCCTCTGTCACTGTGGATTTGACGAGGCTCCAAGTTACAACTGGATGCTGTGAGGATGGATTGCTGTTGAGGTCTGTGCCGAGTTGCACCAACACTCTCTGTAAAGTTTTACTTTCGTGGAGTGCTATACAGTGACTTTTTATGTGTCTAAGAAATGGAAACATTTTGTCTCGTATAAAAAAAAAAAAAGAAATATTTTTATACTGTGCTCCATTCACAGACCACATCAGAGGTATTCTAAGAATAGAATAGATCAAATATATTTTATGGAAATATAATGAGAAAAGGATGTGTTCCCAAAACTCACTCTGAACAAAGGAATGCAACATAGTCAGGAATACTTTAATGCGCCTAACAATTTTCTCATGTGAAAGGCTGAAGGAACAGTCTTGGTTTGAAGAAATCTTCCAATTCTCCCCAGGCACCCTGAACTTGAAATCAGAACTAGGAAAGCTATATATTACAAAAAAAGAAAATGTATGGAAAAAGTGACTGAGGGCATTAACCATAAAAGACGTTTTGAAAAGAAAAATAACATCAATATGAAGCATTTTGTCATGTTTCATTTCATTGATCATATATTTATTTTATGTGCTCTGGAGCGCTGAAGCTTAGATGTAACTACATTTCAGGAGCCTCATATTAGACCTGTCATTTTCTTTGTGGTGAAAACTAAATAGCAAGAAAAAAATACAAAATAGATTGCAATTATTAGATTTGGGTTGGATTCCATTGGATTCTGCTTAAAAACTTCAAAAAATGGAGCCTGGAAAAAGAGACATTACATTAACAGCTATTAAAGGCACTGCTTTTGTGACAGATAGAGAAGTAGGAGGTACACCTACAATGTAAAATAATGCATCTTTTCCACGGTAATGCAATATGTTCACCTTAAATAGGCTTGTAATTAAACCTGCCACTGTTGATTAGATCAACCATGTAGGAAAGATGCATTTGTATTAGTTCTAATTAAATCTATTTTAAACAATTTGAAGTTACAGATTGGTTTTTCCACTCCTCAATAAAACAAACATATTTTGGATGCTGCACGTGGCTACCCAGTAGTAGATCACTGCCTAAAAGTCTTTTCTGTAGCTGGTCTCTGATCCTAGCTTTCTTCTGCCTCAGGTCTGAACTTCCTTTCTAGGCAAAACCCTCAATGATTTTAAACTGGGTTGTTACAGGAACATGATGGATGGGATCAGGCTGGTGTAAGCACAGTCAGAAATTTGTTTTAGTGTTGGTAAGAAAAAGTATGTATTACAACTCAGGTTTTTGAGTCTTAATGTGTTTTCCAATAAATATAAAGTTGGTTTAGAAGTTCATAGTGGAGAAAAGTGGGGTAGGGAC
Organism: Corvus cornix cornix; assembly: GCF_000738735.6. Lineage (NCBI taxonomy): Eukaryota > Metazoa > Chordata > Aves > Passeriformes > Corvidae > Corvus > Corvus cornix. Next base: position 3,199,157 of record NC_046337.1, on the reverse strand, counting down.
GTCCTGGGCTTGGGGAGCTCTGGCAGGCTCTGGCACATTCTTGCCACTTTCTCCAGTGGTGGGTGGCATTGCTCACACTTAGTATCTTTAAAGGTTGCTGGTAAAAAGCCCAATGAGATCCACTGTGCTCTCAGAACCCCCTGTTGGAGTCTGACACCCTGTTAAAGCCAAAAGTTACACTCCCCTTGGATTTTCTGGAGTGAGGATTTTAGCCCTAAGTGGAAAGTTTCAGGTATGTCAAGCACTGCAATCTGTAAATGCTAATGAAGTCCCACTGTAGAGGTAATTTATTTTGCACAGTTCAGGTCTCTGAGCAGGCTTTCAAAGACGTAAGTCCAGGGGAATATTAGCAGCCTTTCTCTCAGCTCATCATCCCTCCCCTCAGTGCAGAGCAGGCTGTAGGTACACAGTGAAAATGAAGGGATTGGAGACCTTGGGCTCCTTTCTGGTGCTGAACCTGTTGGGCTTTTGGGCTTTCTCCTTGTCATGGTCCTGGTGGCTTTGTGTGGGTATGTGCCAAAACCCTTTCTCTGAGGCAGGGTGTGTCTGGAGTGCAGAGGTCCATGACTGGGACTGTCCCCAGGATGGGATGATGGCCAGAGATGCTGATTCACCTCTGGGCATGGAGTGGCTCTGCTCCTCTGGACCCCTCCTTTACTACCAGTAGCCAAGTGGGTCAGGAATTGTGATTGTGGCTCTGTGAATGCCAAACTTTGTTTCTGAAACAACCCAAGTGCACTGAAAACCTTTAGGAACCAAGAGTGCCCTGTTTCGCATTGTAACACAACTGGGAAAAAAATAACTTGTGCTATGTTTTCATATTGATTTTCCTTCTCTTGGTGCAGCATTTTCAATTTAAATGGCAGCAGACTGAGGCACAGAATGGGAAGGAATGTTCTGAGCTCCACAGCTGGGAAAATAGCCTGGTTTTCTGATTTTGTGTCCGTGTTATCCAATTAAATTTTGTCACTGTCTTGTGATTTCTTGTCCAGTGCAGTATTGCTTCCACAGAAAAGCTAATTATGGAATAAGATAAGTATGAAAGTGCCCATATTTAATTACTACTATATAGTATATTCAGGAAGAAGATTTTTTTCCCTAAAATTGTTTTAATTAACATGAAGGAAAAGTTTCTGCTGACTTTTATTGTCACAAGATAGAGAGAAAATTATTTCATGCTACCACTGAACAATACTTAACTTCCATCTTTCTATATACAACAGAAAACCTGAAAATTAGTTTGTTAGATTTTATTGCTTCTTTTTATCTCATAAGAGTTTTCTTCAATTACCATTAAATAATGACATAATTTTTAGAATATCAGTTATCAGATGGTAAAAGTTTAATTTTTGTTTTTAAGTTGTGTGTTTTGTCCTTTTTACATTTCTTAGCTGAGGGAGAAATCTTATACCTTCCAGAAACCTGATATTTTGGACCAGATCCCTGTCTGAACAGGTTGTGTGCTGCCCTTTTCAAAATCAAGCTATCAGAGGATGCCCTTCAGCAGAAGTGTTAAGAGGACTTGGTGAGCTTAACATGTTTCGCCTGCTTAATTTAATTTGGAAAAATTCAACCAGAAAATGAAGTTATTAACAGGTTGGTACATTCAGAGATAAGATGATGTCACAGGAAAGCAGTCAAGTGGGCAGCTTGTCAAAATATAAAATATGTATCTGTCAGAATCAAATGATAGATAAGCTGTGGCTGGGTGTAGGATGCAGTGAAAATAGTGTGCTAAAAATTGAAGCTGAATCCCACCAGTCTGGAGCACAAGCTTTTAGTAACTATTGTGGTGAGCAGAAATACAACAATTCCGGGGACACGAACTGCACTGCTTAAACATGGTGTGTGCAGCTTCTGGCCAGTAGCCAGAAGCACGTTCATCAGCACGAGACCTCCAAGGGACAGCAGAAAATATGGCTGTTCCAACAGATGGGGACTGAATCCAGCTATGGGGTCCCCAATGTGAGAGGATGCGGAGCTGCTGGAGAGAGTCCAGAGGACACCGTGGAGCTGCTCCAAGGCTGGAGCTCCTCTGCTCTGGAGCCAGGCTGGGAGAGCTGGGGGTGCTCACCTGGAGAAGGGAAGGCTCCAGGGAGACCTCAGAGCCCCTTGCAGAGCCTGAAGGGGCTCCAGGAGAGCTGGAGAGGGACTGGGGACAAGGCCTGGAGGGTCAGGACACAGGGAATGGCTTCCCACTGATAGAGAGCAGGTTTAGGTTAGAGATTAGGAAGAAATTCTTCCCTGTAAGGGTGGTGAAGCCCTGGCACTGGCTGCCCAGAGAAGCTGACGCTGCTCCACCCCTGGAAGTGTCCAAGGCCAGGTTCAACAGGCCTTGGAGCAACCTGGGAGAGTGGAAGGTGACCCTTCCCATGGCAGGGTGCTCTAACAAGATAATCTTTCAGGTCACTTCCACCCCAAACCATTCTGTGATCCTATAACTGAAGCTGGGACACCCCGTTAGCTCAGATATGCCAAAATGATCATTAGTAAATATTTTCCTGGATAGCTTGGAAACTTTTGAGGCCTTAAAACATGAAAATAATCTGTCTGGCCAATGTAATGAGCATTTCTGTGTTGGAGAGGTCAGATTAAAGAGAGGAGTCCCCAGTGTATTCTCCAGGAACATGTACATGTCATGTTCTATCACAGGGCCCTTGCCTGCCTTCTGCCTTGTCATCTCAAATAGCTGGAACCAGGAGTTTAAAGTTAATAAACTTGGGAATTTTAAATGGCAATTTATGAGTAAAACAGAATAGGCCACTTAGCTAGGAATGCAGTCGAACTCCCAAATATCGTGATGGCAAAATGAAAGAAATACCATTTTAATAAAAGTCAGTATTGTGTTATCACTGAATTAGGGAAAATGATCCCGTTTGTGTGGAACTTCATCCACTGCAAGTTGTAAAACTGAGCTTAAAGGCTGTAGACTCTTGGGGACAGCTCATGAAATGTGTCTGTTTGCTCGGGATCTTGCATGATGCAGAGTTTAATTGTGACTGGGAATTCTCAGGACTAAGAGAACACAAGGAGTAGAAGCCCTAAATAAAATGCTGCTCTTATATTTAAAGGTCAGAAGGGACTGGTCTGACCCCTTGATCTATAGGCCATAGAGCTTTGTTCATTAATATCACCATGATATTTCCAATTTATGCTTCAGCTTAAGTAGTTCCCAAAGACTCAGCTTGAGATATATTCTTCCTTGGAAAAAACCAAATTTTAATATGTTGTTCTATGGTAGATTTTTTTCAGTATAAAAAATATTTCTCTCTTACATTTCTTTACTCCTCTGACCTTCAGAACTTGATTCTTACTACTTATGCTTCAGCAAATTTAACTTTTATCAAAATCCTTCTCTTTTGTAAATGAAACAGGTGGAGTTTAAATCTGTAATGTTTCTTAAAAATGGTAGTTTTTTGACTTTTTTTTTCCCCCTGAGTTAATTCCAGTGGTTTTGCCAGACAGTTTATTGTGTTCTATGCAGAACTGAGTATTTTTGGGTTTAGTTTTGTGGGGGTTTTTTTGTTTGTTTTCAAATAGTGTCCCCGGTGCTGTACACTGAGGAGACAGCAACACTCTGCTGCTGTATTATCCTCCATTTTATGTACACAAGGATCACATTCTTACTTTGGAGCTTCGAGCTGTTGGCATTCTATGTGCTATACTTAGTCTATATCATGCTAATTTTTTATTCAGCAATAATCGTATTGATGGTACAGAATGATCTATAGTGCTACTGTACACGTTTAAAACATCATAGATATGTATCAGCTCTTAAAGTGGAACATATCATGCATTTTTCGGTTAAAATCTGAAAATAAATCACAAATCTCCCAGCATGAGGAGCTCTGCTTTAGACTTGTGTAACGACAATGCTCTCGTAATTGAAAGAAAAAAGAAAAAGGAAATTTGGGAGACTGTTAGTCTACATGTGGCATACTTTTCTTCCCTTGAATTGGGAAAAAAAAAATCTATTGACACATTTGGACTGAAAAACTCTTTGCTGCACATGTTTTATATATGTGGGTTTATTACACAGATCATGTGTCTTAATTAGGTAATTTATATTGTGTTACCCAAAGAAGATGTTCTTGTTCAGTTGGATACACAATGAAAGTTTCAAGAAAACTCATTAATCCTGTGTTTACAGAGATCAGAGCATGGGCATGGAATAACAACTACAAATATATCTCTATATGCTGAGGCAGCTACCCAGGAATTTACGTTCCCTGGAGAATTGTTTGTAAATCTGTACATAGGTAGGGATTAATCATATTTTAGTGGGACTTTTCCTTCCTAATTCTCTTCTTAAGACTAAATACATTAGGTGTATCCATGGTGCAACTTTTGAAGCAAAAATTTAATGATAAATCAAACTAATCTCAATGAGGAAAGTTCAGTCATTTTGTTATCTTGGACAATTTGAGCACTGATGTTTCAGAGGGGTAATGGCAACTTGAACTTAAGATCTCCCAAACTGTTTTTTCTTCCTTCCCACAAAACCTTGATATTTCCTAAATGAATGTTTTGTTTCCTTGTACTAATCTGACACTGTTCACCCAGAAACTGAATCTAGTTATTGCTGGTTACGCTAATTAAGATTTCTTGGTTTCTCTCCCCCTTTGTCATTAAGCTGGATTTGAGCTTCACATACACTTGCAATTACTTTGAAATTCCAAGTCTCCTTGCAAATACTTTGAGAAATCTGAAAGCTAAATGATTCCCAAGTTTAAAATAGGATGTTCCCTAGTTGAAAGGCGAAAAAGCAATATTGTTATATTTGTATTCTGATGAAATTCATTATGTACAATATAATTTGTGTCTCCATAACAATCTACTCTTCTTCAATTAGGGATTAAGCCAGATACTGTACTTTCTCTAGATCTTTTTAGTAATTTTTTTTTTCATTGAAAATACAGAAGGAATTTGAAGTGTGTGTTACTGGCAGTAAAATATATGTTTGCAGAGTTTTTCTTCTGTTTATTGTAAATCAGCAACAGAACAGCAATCCATGGCATCAGTCCAGGAAACTGAGATTATGAAGTTAGGCAGTAAAAAGATGAACAAAAAATCATGTTTATAAATCTCGATGAACATCTTTCTTGCTATGCAGTGAGGACCTGCTCCAGCTCCCTTTGAAGTCAACAAGAAAACTCCCACCAACTTCCAGTGGGATTTGGCTCAGACCATGGTTTCCCACATTTGTGTCCAGTTTGGGATGGGATAGAGCAAGAGGGAGTGCAGGCAGAGAACTGTAACTCATGGGATTGGTGCAAGGACCTTGGATGCATTGGGGAATAAAGGTGAAGGACTGAAGTTATTTATCACACCAATTCCATTATTCATGGGAACACGAGCACTGGAAACGGTGCCACAATGGTGGCCAATTTGTTGATGTGCTACAAGCCCTCACTGCTGTCCACAACTCCACTCCTCTGAAGAACATCTGAAGTGTAACCTAGGAGAAATCTGTTGTAATTTGCTCTCTTGCTCTCTGTATTTATAAGCCTACAAAATTGTAAGTTTTTACTGTGGGTGGACAAGCAACATCCACTCATATCAAAGAAGATACAAGTACAGATAAATATAACTTTATACATTCATTTTTATATAACTTATGCAAATGTATGCGCAAGTTAGTCACAGTCCCCAGGCTGGCAGCAGATCTGATGTGGCCATTGTTGTAGCTTATTTTGGACACCTGTGTTGCTGGACAACCCTGCTGCCTCCAAGCAGAGCTTTGCACGTGTAAGTTTGTCTGCTAGAGCAAGGTTTGTCTGGATGGAGATGGCAGGATGGGACATAGAGGAGCACACTCACAGCAGCTCTTCATCTCTCCAGACTAGGTGTGGCTTAGGCAAACTGCATGTGGAGGCTCCCAGTGTTTTTTCTCTTGAAGGCATTGGCAAGGAGGGTGGAAGTCTGAAAAATGAGGCACAAGGAGCTGGCTTGTGCATGGACTGTGGCTCTCACTGGCACCTATATATTCACAGAATGATTTGGGTTAAAGATCATCTCATTCCAGCCCCTGTTATCTTCCACTAGACCAGGATGCTCAGAGCCCCATCCAAACATCTCCTCGCTCGGCCTCATCTCCTCATCAGCCACCTCCTGTGACAGCAAGAGTGTTGTTCTCCTTCTAAATGAAAAAAAAGCCATTTTTACCCCATCACACCACTGGTTGCTCCAGAAATGAATAGTTTTCTTTAGCACTTGCTGTTAAGTACTAACTGACCATCTTAAAAACCAAATCAAAGACAATAGACACAGCAGCTTATTCTTCTTTTCTGTATGAACTTATCTGTTCCCCAAAGGCTAAACAGAACAAAAGGGACAGTTTTGGTATGCCGGGTTCAATTGTCCAAATTAGTATTCTTAATGTTCTTCCTTATTTTAAACACCCATGAATAACTTGGTCCCTACTGCTTAGATTATAGATTTTAGTGTATGAATTTTAATAATTCTAATTAATGGTGCTATCTTTATTATATTGCTTTGTACTTGGGTTCACTCTTTCATCACAAGATCTCAAAGCACTCTATTAAGCTGCACCAAATCTTTGTAAAGTAGATGAATTTTAGCCTATTGAGTTTATGTATTGGATAAGTGTAGTAAAGGGAATGAATAGTTTTTCCAAAGTTCATTTCAGAGCTTTACATTGATTCTCTGCAATATTTAAACACTGGGAAAATTAGGCTCCAGAAAACTTGACTCCCACTTCTACCCACTAAATTATGGATCTCTTTACTCCCCATTTTGAATTTCAAGTAATCTTTGAAAAATTTGTATTCGTGAGTCTTCAAATATGAATAGTGGTAATTATATCAATATTATTAATATGCACTATCAAAAGCAATAAATCTACATTTTCAAAGCTTTGATGTGCTTACAAAAACTGAACTTTTAAATGAAAGTGTGTTTTTAAATCACGTATGTATTACGGAAATCTGTTAAGACAGTCTCTGTATGCTCAGAGCAAAGATTCACATGCTCCTGCAGCAATGCCCTGGGAGCATCACAGATACCTGATGGAACAGACCTGCTCAGCACCTCACAGGCTCTTTCTCAAACCAGTTTTGTTGTGTTTCCTCCTATTTGTTAATTATGGTAATTTTTTAAAAATCTGCTGTATATATATAAGTTTGTGTGTGATTTTTATGGTGCTGTAGCTCTGTGCTGTGAGATTTACCACCCGGAGAATCTGTCTGCTAAATCCACAGCAGATCTCTCTTGTGGACTCATCTCTGATAATCTCACCTTTCAAACCCACCAATTATTGCAGATATTGTAGTACTTTTCTAAAAAGTTCTTCCTCCCCTTTCCCACTGGTTTACACCAAGGTGAGAGCTGGTCATTCACCACATGGATTTCCTTCTTCTAAAGGATTTTCATATTTTAAACTTGTTAAATGGTTCAAACTGCTACATCATTACTCTTTCTTTTCCATTTGGAATTTTTAAGGCTCTTACTTAGCTTGTTTAAAAATAATAAAATGGTGACCTTTAGTTGACATTCCAAGCTTGTGTTTTGAAGGCTGTGCTTATATTTTGAGGTTGCTGCCTAGGAAAATCAAGACTAAGTGAACTGACTAATTCTGAGTGCTTACCTCCTTTCAGTGCTTTTTTGGGAGGGAGTTTTAGTCTAAAGGAGCATGTTTAAGAACCAGTCTCTGCCCAGGTTGCTGAAGGCAGAAGGTGCCTGAGAATGAAGCAAAAAGGTTTTGAAGAGCAGGATTGGACTCCCTGTTTCTTTTGCACTAACCACCAACAGCTGGAGAACAGGCAGCAAGAGGCAAGAGGATCATGTCTCATGGACATGTGAGCAAAGGCTTGAGGCTTAGCAAAGTTTTCAGGGAAGAAGTATAAGGTTTTTGTTGCCTTTGCTTGAATGTCTGTATTTAAATGGACTGGAAGTTTTTTAAAATCTACTACGCATCTTTGTAAAATATGTAAATTTTAGTCTGTGGACTTTATGTATCAGGTAAGTGTAGCAATGTGTGGGGTTTTTTTTAGTTTATAGCTGTTTTTACCAAATTGCTGAACAATGCAGCTAAGCAGCAACAGGGGGAGGATTTAGGTGGGAAGGGGAGATAAGAAAAGTTGGAGGAAAGACAGAAGGGATGTCTGTAGATGTCCAGGGAGTCTTCAGACTTTTCCACTATGACTTCAAACCCTGGGATTAGTGGATTTTACCTATTCCAGCAGAGGTTTTGGTCAGGGCAGCAACATACGGGAGGATGTCCCACTGCAATTTATGGCTCTCAGTGGTGATGGCACAGTGCCTGTACCTATCTGGTTCCAGGTCATATGTTTGATCTCCTCTAGAAGACAAGGAGTATCCCACAGCCACCTTTATTTCATCCACTCTGGCATCTGCTGAAACATCTGGTGGTGGCTGGTGTTGGAGACATTACAGTGGATGTGTTGGGAAACCCATCTGGCTCAGGATGAGAGCTTTTCTGCTCCTCTGTGCTGCACAGCATTGGGGGATCTGGAAGTCCTTCATGCTCTGACCTTTAGGAAGTTGAAATGCTCGGTGCAGGGTTGTCATTGAAAAACAGCATTTCCTGCTTAAAACTTTGTGAGGCATATTTTTATTTTACTTGTATGCTTATAATCTCTGGTTAAAAATGGGGTCTTTTTAAAACTGTTACCTTAGACCATTGTATAGTAGATCATTTTAGTATAAAAACCCACCCTTTTTTCTCAGTGATGCTCTTTTGTAGAATGTAGTTATATGGAGATAGTGTTGACTAGTAATTATTTACTTGGTCAGACGGGTTAGTTTTCCTTCAAATGATGCATTTCATTTCAGCAGTGGCATCTAAAATAGTTATTTAGAGAAGAGCTGCAGAAGATAGAAACTTCACAGAGGAGGGGAAGAAAAAAAAAATCCCAAATCAAAAAAAAAACAACCACACACAAGTTGGAAGGGCTTAGAATAAATTATTGCATGTCATTCTGTGGGAAAATCTTCCCGTACGGATGCTGTGTTGTTCGCAATGTGAGTGCCAGATCCACTCAGCTCTGCTTTGCACTTCTGTCACCCTTATCACTCATGAGACGATCCTCTTCTACTGTAAGTGCTACCCCCAGCGGCATGTATTCATTTATAGGACTTGCATGCTTATGCTGAAGTCAGGCACCCAAGAGGCACAGGATGAATTGACAGTATAGGCAGATGCTTTCAGCAAAGGAACCAGGATGTTAAAAGAGCTTTAGCGTGGTTATTGTTTTGCCAGGCAAATCCATGTACTTGTCATCAAGGTGTTCAGGAGTATTTCAGCCTCGTTGTACAAGCTCAATACAAGAGCTGTAATCAAGAGTTACATCATTTGGTGAGACAAGACCTTGAGGAGTACAGCAAAGGGAAATGTGCATAATTAGAACAGTTCAGTTACAAGGAAAAGGGGCTTTGATAGTGTTAGAAATGCAGCTGAAACATGCAGTCTCCATTGCCCTGTCATCAGGCATTAGATGGTAGATGTCAACGGGCCAGGGGGACCTCAGGATCCAGAGAAGGAGTGTGAGGTTCCCTCCTTGAACCTTTCCGACCCTCAGGAAAACATGTAAGGTGACCATCTGCTGAGTCACAAGGTCTCCTTCTGCATTTGTGGACAAACATCAAACCAGATATTAAAAAAAAAAGTCACTAACCAAAAAAGAATTTTAAAAAAGTGGTTTGTTTTGATAGTTTTTTTTGGAAAAGAATGCTGAGAAACAGGAGCATGACCAATTCCTCTGTCACCTCAAAATTCCTGTAAAGGAAGAGGCTGATATGAAGAGGGGCCAGACGTGGTGACAGGGAACACATCGTAGGTCGTCGAACGCCTTGGGGCCAATGCCCTTCCCATGGTGATTTCCACACTAACAAAGTTGCCAAAATCCTTCCTAGAAATTTCACTTAGGGGAATTTAAAAAAAACTTCTTTAGTGACACCCGTTGTAAGTATGTAACATCCAGCCTGCCTTATTTAGATTTTTCACAAAATATTTATCACTGCCATAGTGATATCTATCCTAAAAAAGGAGACAATGTTTGAAAGCAATTTGACCTTCTCTAGACCCTATCAAGAGACCATCTCTATTCTTACACGTGTATTATTGGCAAATGTTTTGAATTTCTGAGTTTGTAGAGGAAAATGTTCAACATCTCAGGGATTCTTTAGCCATGGGAGACTGCTTTCCACCCACCACTGAGTAGCTTACCAGACAATACTTAATGTTTAGGTATCAAATGTGTTGTAGCTATCCCTGGACCTTAATGTGAAGTGAATTAATTGCATTGCTCCTCTTTGCCTTTTCATCATTCTATTTATTAGAAGGCAAAGCTTGCTGGTGAGGTAGTGTGTCAGTGGGGCACCTCCAAGGAACACCATTCAGGGAGCACTGGAGGAAGGATTTCAGCACTGATGCTCTTCCAGGACGTCAGCACCAACTGGCATCACTGGCATTCATCTTTTGGGTGAGACTATGGCTGGAATCCTCTCTCTCAAAGTAACACTGCAGCAGTTCACTGCAGGTGAGTAGTTCTGAAATTAACTGATTTCACGATGATACAAAACTTAAGGTTTGACATTTTTTTCCTTGAGGCTACTGGCTGAGCCCTGCTGGGTGCTGTGGAACGCCAGCAGTGCTATGAATATCAGGAATGCTAATAATGGGGTCCCATTTCTAACTTGGGAACAAGGGTTTCATTGCGTGCACATAACTTCCACAGGCAAGCATTCCTCTTGTCTTGCTGGATGTGGGGTGTGGCTCTGCGTGAATAACCCCAGTCCTTTAAAAGAGTACTGGAAGACAGTCAAAGAATTGTTTCTTTGCCAATAATCGTAGTGTGGGGAGGCGCCAGGCTCAGGTTTTAATCCTGCAAATGATTCCAATGCAGGGAAGGAGGTAAATATAGAGTGCAATCTGAGATCTAGGTCTTCATTGGGTTTGGAGGTCTGTATGCTGGGGGTTTTGTTGCTGTGCTTTTGGGGTTTTTTTTAAATTTCATTTTTCAGTAGTTAAATTAATTTATCTACCTTAATTTTCTCTGGACAATTCATAGTGTTGCTTGTTACTAAGACACTAATTGACTCCAGGGTGTTTAATAAGTTTAAGCCAATAGCAGAGGTCAGAGGATCAGTTTCTAAAGACCACACGGAGAGCATCTGCATATTTGATTTTGTTTGCACCAGATTCCTGGCTCTTGCTGTCTTAGGGATACCCAAGAGGGTCACAGTTGTCATAAGCATGTCTTAAGTGGGTGCTTCAGAATTGTCCTGGGATGGTATTGAGCCAATCCAGCAGCTTCCTTGCACGAAGTATGTGCAGCGGAAGAGGGAGCGAGGGAGGAGGAATGTGTGGCATTCCTCTCCGTCTCTCTGGCACAATTGTCCTGGTGGTCCTGTTTCAGCTGGTGGAATCCAGAACAGCCCCGTGGCTCTGCTAGGGCACGTGAAGCTCCTTTTTCTGACCCTTATATGGCACAGGATTGCAGCACGACTGGCAGGGTTGGTTTGCAGCTCCTTTTCCTCTTTGCTCAGCCTCAACCAGCCCAAACGTGACGTGTTTAGGAATCTGGCCCTATATTTCCAAACTCCATGCAAATATGGTAATAATAGCTAAACTGACATTTGCTTTTGCTTCTGTATAGTATGTCTTTAATATGATTACTACCCTTAACATTTAAAGGAACTCTGACAGTTATGTAATCCCTTCAACATTTAAGTACAACAGGAATTTATTATTAAGTGCAGTGGCTGGAAATGGAGCGCTTTTTTCATTCACACTATAAACAGTTATGTTGGATTAGTAATCCTGCTTGTCAGAGTTGTTCACTGTTTGATATTAATCAGAAGGTTTATGAAAGGTGCAATAGAAGGCAGAAATGAGCAGTGAAGAAGTTGTAAACCTTGGTTCCATAAAATCAGACTCTATCTAATGCTCAGGTTCACAACATTTCTTGCAGTGACCTTAGACGAAGGAGAAAAGAAGAGCTGCATTATGGTAGTGGTGCCTCTAACTATCTTTTGATAAACGTATATTTAGTTTCTCACTATATAAATGCAAGAGCCGGTCGTGATGAAAGCCCAGACTTTTGAGAACATTTTTAGGTTGTTTTGTAAAGAGTGTGTTTTTCAGATTGTTGTGTAGATCGAGCATGATACAACCTAGCAAAACACTTAATGATCAAATACTACATGACAAAATGAATAGCATCTCCTTTTGGTGCTTATCCACTATTAAATCATGTGCAAATCACTTCACCTGAATATTTGTACCTAATTTGTGGGTTATCTTTGAGCTACATAATTAATTTCTGTATCTTGCAAACACTGTTGCACTGCAGGTTTGTTGTTGATTTTTTTCCTTTTTTTTTAACACTTCTGAGTCTCTAGTACATATTCATGCAGCACGTAGAGAGGAGCCAGGTCCTCTGGTTGGAAATGTCATCCTGTGAGATCTTTAGATGATCAAAGTGACAATGACACCATTGTAATGCAACATGTCTTCAAACAATGCATAATAAATTACCATGATTGGTTAATGAACATGCATGATTAATGAAACAAAATATAGACATATAATAAAGGCTTTTCTTGTAAATGTCAGTCATCTTCCTTGTTCAAATGCTTCTGGATATGTTCCTTATACACCTTGCAGAATAGTTGACACATATATGTATGTAGATATACAGTAGTGAAATCAAAATGCAATGTATAACCTTTCCACAAGAAATGAAATTAAACTTGAAGAGCATATTTGACAGGTTTCTATACCTAGGTTTGTTTCAAGTTAATTTTTCCCTCTTATTGTTGAAATCTTGCTTGTTACAGCTTTGTTTTGGCATTGAAAAAAATAAATCTTCATTGAATAACATTGGACTTTGTTAAGCTATGTATATCTTCCACTGATCGCTTTTAAAGCAACGTGGCATTAGCTTTTTAAATTCTCGGGTCTAAATTTAGCACTTGCTTGTGGTAGGATCAAAAGTGTCAAAAATCTGCATCACTGCCTCATTATCAATCACTGGGATATTTTGGGAGAAGCAGTTTGATTTGCATCGTCGGACCTCCTACCTAGCATCACAGAAGGCTGTGCATCAATAAAATTAACTTTTGTCACTCAAACCAAATTGGGCTGAGGCGCCCCTGCCAGAACAGCTCATGTGCGTGCGAGGAGCGCGGCTGATCCCGGAAACGCTCGAACCTTGTTTGGGAAGGCAGAATAAATTAATTAATCCACTTCTGGGTGTTGTCCCAGAGCTTTCTTTATGTCTCAAAAGAAATCCAACCGGAAGGCGATAGATCCCCCTCACACAGAGCCAGCAAAATGAAAAGTCTGGATTCAACCAGCACAGCAATGGGTTGGACCAGATCCTGCCTGCTCCGTCCCGGTGTGCAGAGCCCTGCCCAGCTGTGCCTCACCTGTGGAAGCCTTGGAGCTGTGATTTACAGTGCAGCCGCCCTTTGCTCAGCTCCCTGTTGCTCTGGAGGAAGTTGCTGCAGCTCTTTGCAGAGCACAACGTACCTCTCATCTCCTGCCAGCTCTGCAGAGCAGAGCAGTTCCCGACAGCAGGATCACCACCCTCGTCGCCTCCTCCATCGTTCGCCGAGCGGGAGACACTGCTCTTCCAACATCTGGAGGTCTGGTCTGCAGCATGGGGTGCCTGGGGTTCACATGCTCCCCTTCTCCATGGATCCAGCTCCAGCCATGCTGGGAGCCTTTCCCAGTGAAGCCCAGCATGGCTGGCTGTCCTTGCTGCCAGCAGGCCACGGCAGCAAGGCAGTAAAAAGACAAAAAGTCACAGCCTTCCTACAACATCTATTATTTTTTGCTGGAGGTTGAATGAAGCAGGGTGGAGGGAGGTGGATGTATCCTGCCTGGCTGCATCCTGCTTCACAGCCAACCCACGCAAGAGACAGAGTTGACTTTTCTTGGGCCTTTTGGCAAAAGAAACAATTTTGTTAAGTCTTGCCCATTCTGAAACACTTTGTGTGGTTTTAAGATAAAAGTGAGTGCGTGTTCCTGGGCATCAGTTTCTAAATAACAGATCATCATCTAGTCACTGCTTTTTTCACCCCTCTACTCTCAAATTTCTTTCAGATGCTCAGCACTGTGCTGTAATTATATGTGATATTAGCTGCTAAAGATATGTCCTTAGTACATCCAGTCCTCTTTCCTCCTGTGAATCCATCCGTAGCCCATTGATATGGCCCTCATCCATATTTACTGATAGATTTTGTTATTCCTTGAATTCATGATGAAGAATGGTAGTTTTCTGTGTTTCTGGGGTTTTGGTTGGTTTGTTTGGGATTTAAGCTGTTCTGTAGCTGCAGTTTGCCCCAGGAACTGAAGAAACCACTGAGCTTTTTATTCCCTCAGGAAAAAGGTAACAATTTATGGAGAGACTGCGAAAAGGCAGGATTAGGGGATTTTAGAAAATGTAAACCTTTTCCTTTTTGTGTTGTACAGGCCTTTCCCAAGATGTCATTCCTAAGGAAACGTGCTACTGTAGTGTAGATGGATGAAAAGTTTAAATTCTATTTTGAACAAAGTCAGTACATGTGCACTCCACTCTTCGTCATTTAAATAATTGTTTCAGTACTGTCTGTGAAACAAATATTTAGACTTTGATCTACTTTTAAAGCCAGATAACTCTTGAAAATTTTCCTAAGCATTTTCCCCATTTCCTGAGCCAAGGAAAGGATTTTTCAAAGCCTAAGTCAGCTTGTTTTTTCTCAGAGGAAATAATGTTACTTTCGTGTACCTGGTAGGGCTAATGAAATATTAAGAAACCTCAAATGCTCGCTTTTGTGCAAAGATTTCTGAAAAGGGTAAATCCAAACAGGACAAAATAATTTCTCTTAAACCCTTAAGCAAATGAAACATACAAATTTGCACTGTCTTTTCAATAATATTCTTCAAATTCTAATTAACAAGTAAACCAGGACACGTGCAAATTCAAATGAAATTTTATTAAATTTTATCAAATTAATGGTATGGGACATGAAAGGAAATAATATTAAAAATATCAGCGGAACACTAACTGGTAATAATTCTAATTGACTTCTCTTTGCTCCTATACTACTGTGGGTGCTTGGACAAATCAGTCAGAAAGAAATAGATGGACTTGTATGAATTGCACTCTGTGCTGGGTGAGAAAGAGCTTCAAGAGGCTGAACTATTTCATGGCAAGATCTGAGCCAAAATATTGAGAATGGCAGCATGTGGCAAACCAGCTTTCACCTTTTCAATGCTTATAACAATCAAGCTTCTGTTTGACATTACCAAAAAAATGTTATTTTTTCCAAACTTTTTGAAATTTAAAATTGCTTGTTCAATTACTTGCAGGAAGAAAAGTGGGATGCTCCATTTTAAAAACTGTTCACCTCTGATATGCGTGGTCCTGGTGTAGGTCATTATGACTAATCGTGGGATGAGCTCTGCTCAACCAAGCAGAGTTCCAACCAACCAGGTTCCAAAGAGGAATTAGTGGCATCACTTGGAAGCAGATTTTACAACTGAAAGAAAATAAACTGCAAAAAATCTAATCTAGAAGAAAAAATTAATTAGTATGAGAGCAATCAAAGCATTCATAGAAACAGAAAAGCCACCACTTGTTTGAAGCAAACAGTCCCTTCCTTTCCCTGCTCTGTGTACTCTTTAAAAGAGAAGTTAATTTCTAATGTTTGCAAGCTATATTTTTTTTCCTTTAAATTTATTCCTTTGTATTTGACTCTAAGCAGTCTCTCTGTCTCAAAGGCATTTGCAACAACACCTAATTTCTGCTTCTTCAAGGTTAAGAATATCCATAGGTATCCATTCAGGGCATATTTATTCAAAGGTTAGAAAGTACACCAAACTGTTGTCTAGTGTAGACTTCATTTTAGGAGTAAACATAAACACGAAGAAACTATAATCCTGGTGTAATGTAGGAATCTAATTAAGACTAATGAGGCAACATTAAATTTAATGTATGATGCATTTTATATGCCTTACCATTAGAGCTGCAGCAAGCTGTTCATCAGAGTGCCGAACTTTGGTGAATAAGCCCCTCAAGGCATTGTTAAACAATCTGGGCTAAGGCCTTCTCCTGCCCATTAGGTTGTGTTGGGCTTGGAAAAATCTAGATATAAATGGAAATGTTGGGGGGAGGAAGAAAAAGGGGGGAGGCCTCAAGAAGTTCTGCCCATCTTTGAATGGCTCAGCAAGCTGATAAAAAGGGAAGATAAATGGATGGCTGCGTGTGACACCCTCGAGGAGGTACCAGGCTGGGACAGAAGGGAGGAGGGCCAAGTGTAATGTGTGAACTGCTGTTTGAGAGGCACCTATAGCAACGGGAGTGGGAAAAGGCTGGGATTTAAGTGGCACAGTTTATCAAGAAGAATGGGCATGGTGATCATTGTTTAACAGCTAATTAACAGTGCGGTTAATTGTGGATTTTTCTATTCTTTTCTCTTTTTTTAATCTTTATTCAATTCAGGAAGTTAAGTAAGTCCTTACACGTATTTAACTGTACAGAAAAATAGGAGTATAGCTCCAGATACAGATTTCGCTCTCCAGATTCTTTCCCGCCAGTATAAAGGGAAGACTCCTTCAACAATACAAGCAAAACTTTTAACAATGATTTATCACATAGCCCTTCATAGAGTCTGTTTAAGTTCCCATTACTGGAGGGATTTAAGGCTTGTAGATGTGGCACTTGGGGATATGGGTTAGTGGTGGGCTTGGCAGCGATGGGCTAACGGTCCAACTTGATGATCTTAGAGGGCTTTCTGAACTTATTTTATATTTGCCTTAACATGCAGGGAAGTAAACAGGATATAATGAGGGTAAAGATGAGTTTGAATAAGGATTGGGTGCTGAGGAATGGAGAGATTTTTGGAGGAACTTGTAATGAGTTTCACGGGTTTGCAGTATAAACTGATACTACAGTGATGGGCCAGAAGTGCAGATGGAGCTGTAGCTTGGACAAATTCACAGGCTCTGGTGTTAATTGGTGATTGCCAGCTGCTGTGAGACTGGGCCAATCACGAGAAGAAGGTGAGGTAAGGAGGAGTTAGTTGGTATGGGGAGAGGGGATGGGGAGGGCTGGTGTCAAAGTGCACTTCAACCCTGCCGCTCCGAAAGCGAGTTTCAGCCTACTACATCCTGGAAATTCATTCCAGTTTATATTATTGCATGTGTTAGTGATGGCTTGAGTGTATGAGACTTTGAAGTATTTAATCTACACATGAAATTGGAATTTTTTTCTTTCTTTTTGTTTTTTTTTCTCCTGTGGAGTATAGCCGTGGAAACCTGTAGCCTGTGCTGGAAAATAAATGACTGGAAATGTTCCTCGGTGACTAACCTGCTACAAGACACTATTGTAAGTGCAAACACCAAGTTATACTTTGACAACAAACAAATGCCCTGTGCTGGGTTGGAATTAGCGATTCAGCAGTGAGGCTGGTCCGAGGAAAAAGATGCTGTCAGGAAATGTGGCAGTGGTGCAATGGGAAAATGGAAAGAGCAAAGGTGCCTATTGGACAGGTTTGGGCTGGGGGAATGAGTCATTCCTTGCAGGAACATCAGAGAGCACCACGAAAGCTTAGCTGGGGGCAGAAAAGAAAACAGTGCTGCCAGAGTGGCTTCAGGGGGGTGGGAAGGAGCGACGTGTTCACAAGTGTTTGGGGATTGACCTCACTCAGCTGCTATGGAAGTGTGGGTGGGGGGGACGACTTCAAGGCAAGCAGATGTAGGCTGATGCTGAGAGTTTTTACAGTCCCCTGGTGTGTGAGGGACATGCTGGGACCACCCCATTGTACCTGACCTGGCTGCCTGAGAGACGGAGAGAAAAAGCACGTGCAAGGGGGGTGGTTTTCCCACCACAACTTGCTTTTCTCTTTCCCTTCCCTAACGGAATGCCTGTGTGCCTCTACCTGTACAAACCTGAGGGATGTTTCTGCTGTTACATTCACTCCCTATTCAGTGCTGAAGGTAGATGGAGGATGAATTTAAACAGGGAGATGTGAAGGTTTATGGAAGCAGACAACTCCTGTGACCTCTCCATTCCTCATCCCCTTATGTTCTGTGTTCATCTATCCATAGAAAAAAAACCCCAAATAGCAACTCACAGAAAGTTTAAGTTTATTGCTAAGGGAGTTCTTAATTTATTTTCACTTTATCTTTCCTTCTCCAACATCCTTCTCATTTCATTAATACCAACTACTGATCTTTCTTGTGACTGAGCTAGAAGTATGCATGCTTTTCAAAACACACATATAGGTCACATTTTTTCCCTTTAGGATTTCATCTTTTTGTTGAACACATCACACTCTGCTCAGTTTTGCCAGCTGGGTGCTCTCTTCCTATGTTTGTATGCCGTGGATCACAGTTCTGGGATGTCCTTCCAGCTTGGCCTCACTGATCTGGGCCCCAGGGCAGCCTGTGCCCCACTGGGGTTTGTAACACACAGGTTTAAACACAAATCACAACCAAAACAATCAGGGCTAAGAAATTTGCAAGGCTCCTTAAATCCCACCACTTGGTATTTAACCCAATTCTAGGGAAAATGCAATAGATAAACCTACCTGCCTTTCCTTATTGTGTATGAGTGTGGTTTGGATTTAGGTCAAATTCCTTGAATGAGATAAACATCCTTTTTATCTCCGTATCCTGTTGCAAATGGTTTTTCCTTTAGGAGTGGATTCTCACCCTCCTCTGCAGCCAACTCCCTTCTGCTTTCCCATTGAAACAACCGTGGTATTACCATAGCTTGGGATTTCTGTCTGGGATGTTAGGACAAACAAGGATGGTGTAAACCTTGGGAAGTTTTTGGTCTGCTAGAAAAGCACTCAGATGAGCTTCAAATAGGATTCATAAATTTTACAGGGATCTGGTGGTTGTCAGAAGTCCTTAGTTCTATTTACTGCCAACGTGGCCACGATGTGGTGGGAACTGCTAACTTTCCTGGTGCAGTGTTTTTCCTGCTGGGGTGTGGATTGTGTTCTCAAAATCCATCTGGCCATTACTTGTTTCCCTACCACAACAGGCAGTCAAGGTGGTTTTTACGTAACCAGCCTTCTGATCAAAGAAAAGAGGTGATTCTTGCCCAAAAGTGTTACAGGGCTTCTTCTATCCCTGCCCCTTTGGCTGTGCTCAGCTTCTGGAGGCATTGAGCTGGCCCAGGGAAGTGTTAGTCTGTGTCTGCTCCCTTGAACCTCTTCCCTCTGTAGGGAGCCTCTCTTTTAGACAGTAAATCACCAGCGATGATCTGGGAGAGACTGCTCCTCCTCTCCTCTTCAATAGGTAAATTGCCCTTTTAGAAGAGTCATCCATGCTCCTGTCCTCATTTTTCATATTTCGCTTTAAAAAAGCAGAAAAGAAAAAAATAATCTTCCGGGGACTTTGACTTAAGCAAAGGCACTTTAGAGTCTTTTTCTAATGTCATTCTAAAGTTAAAAAACAATTTGACTTCAAGGGAGATACAGCCCAATTTTTTAAAAACTTAATAGGATTAGTCATGGGAACTATTTTTAGCAAAAGTTCAACTTTATCCATGTATTTTAATGTGGGAAAAGTGTGTCCTTTTCCCTCTGCTAATGTTTGATGTATTCCAGCCCTCCTGCGAGTGTGTTTGAGTATCTTAGGGGCTCTGGAGTGGAGGAGAACTTCCTCTCGGATTCTCTCTGTTTTCTTTCGTGAAAATGACATTCCTAAGCTGTTTCACTTTCTGACAGGAAATGGAGCCTTGCCAAAAATGATTAAAGTCCAAGAAAGCATAACAGTTCCAAAGCTGCAGCAGTTCTTTAGGAGTCCCGAGTTTGACATTGTGTCAAACAAATGTGAAATATTGTTTAATAAATTTGAATAATACAGGGAAAGGGAAAAATAGTTCTTGGCTTATAGTGCTGGTGCTCTTTATTAAGTCTGTAAAGGCTTGCCTAGCTCTAATAAATTGAAATATATACATAAATATACTTGTGCATGGATAACAGTTTAATATTGTAATATATAATGAACAGCGCACACGCACCCCCCACATGCAGACATTGATTTATTTGTGCTGTGACCATATATATATTGATATGTGTGTGTAGACTCCCTCACAAGTTTGTATATATTTACACATGGAATTACCATTCACAGGCAACTCCTGTGCCTGCTTCATATAAGAAATATCATAAGGGTTATTTATAAGGTGTGACGTGACATTATGACTTTAAAAAAATACTAATCTAATGCTAGATAAAATACAATTATTAACGGTTTCTCAATGGTTTTTAATTCAGTGTTTGTTTAAAGGAATTATTGTGAGGCCTTTGCTTATGCCAAATGACACCTTATCATGTAATTCCAGCATTACTAGAAGGGCTGTGCCAAGGCTCAGGAAAGCAGTGGGAGTTCTGTGGCACCCAAGAGCCTGGCTCTGCCACCTCTTCCCATGTAACCACTCCCTCTGCCAGGAGGGCTTCCAGCCACTGAGAGTTTGACAGTTTTCAATACGAGGGTATTAACAGTTCTACCAAAATGAGCCAGACTTCTAAGAAATTCCTGTGCTGTCAAACCCAAGTGGGAAAAAGTCCTGCCAGGCTCCAGTAGTCCTAAGGTTACTCCTCAAAATCCACAAAAACCCTTCAGCATTTTTAAGTTGCCTTCCAATTTTATTTTGGATTTTGGTTGTACTGCGTTCACTAAAATCACATAAGACTAGGAATTTCTTTTTTTTACTTTTCTTCTTGATTTTAATATAAAAGCTAGATTACATCATCACCAGATTCCAGGAGCTCTGAAATTTAAAATTAATCTAATGACTTGAGGCTCAATAAAATCAGGACAGTTGGCAACTTTTCTAGAAAACATGAAAAGTTTCTGTATTGGTTCTTGCAAGAAAATTTCACTCATTTCCCCTCTGTCAGATACATTGCTCCTCCACCAAAATATATCAAATATTCAGGAACTTATAAAATAATAAAAATGTTCTCCTGACACGGTCTCGAAGGCAAAACATTTTTTAAGTGAGGTGCATTTCAAAGCAAAGCTGTGGGAAAGGTTTCTATTTTTCATTCTTTGTATGGAACTATCATGTTATTTGATTAAAAGGAGTCCTCTTTAATAGTTTTTCTAATGGCATTTGAGATTTCATGTCGCTAAAGTTGAGCCGGGACTGTTCATGCCGTCATTCAACAAGGACAGCAATTCACGGCTACTTTTCAGACGAGCTAAATTGATCAGACAAGTCAGTCAATGTCATTGAGCACTATTTGTCACTTCATAAGCAGCTACAATCTGCTGCTCTATAAATGCAGAGGGACCGTCGAATAAATCACATCAACCAGTGGGAGTAGATAGTATCCCTTCATCCATAATTGGAGCGGTCCTCTCCTGTCACATTCGCTCATTCCCCGCGACTCCGGCGCGGATTGACACTGACAAAGAAAGAGCAGCCGCTGTCAGAGGAGCTGGAGTCTGTCTGCTGCTCCACTCTCCCCACTAATAGATATCTATCATAATATTGTATTAACATCACAAAAAATCAGACTTATAGCTCTGCTATCTGGGTGTATCGATGACATATGTAGGGGTTTCTCCTGGGTTGCGGGGAAGGCTGATTGATGAAAAAGGAAAGCTCTTGATTAAAACCACTTACCAAATCCATCAGCCGCAGGAATATTTACTGCTGTGTATGCTGCTGATTTCACAGAAAAAAATATGATTTAAAAAAAAAGGAGAACCTGATTTGTTGTAAACAGATCTAGAAATTTGTTAATTGTTATTTGTTATATACATTGTGGAATTTTTCCTATGAAGTGATTTTATGGTTATATACTTACCAAAATAATTAAGGAAATGGAACATCTTGAAAAATATTCTCATCTGTTTAGCAAAAAAAAAAAAAAGCCCCCCCAAACTTCTCTCTGGTACCCAGTTTGGCAAATATGCATTTTCTAAGTGAACAGATGAAATCAGAAGAGAATATTTATTACAAAGGTGTGCCAGGCTACAAACTTTTTTCCTGGAGAAATGTTGGATGGTTTCTACCAGGAATATGTTAGACTAATCAGCTCTCTCAGTCCTGGAGAGAAATCACAGTGGAATACCCAAACTGCTGTGTAGTCACATGTAAATCTCTCTGACAACCTGGAGGCACGGATCATTTGTTCAGTGTTCGGTTCCAACAACAAGCACTTGGAGGAAAATACCTTGTTTGCTTATAAAAAGATTGTAGCTGAATATGTAATTGCTGAGAACAGAGCACTGGGATCCCAGGTCTCCAGGATGAGGATCTGGATCCTTTCTCTTTATTTTGGGGGAGAAAAAGTCTTAAGTCAGTTTGCCTGTGTGTAAACAAGGCTTCACGTTGCATGCCTTGTGGGAAAGTAGTGAAATGCTTTCTTTTTAAAGGTGCTCGGCGTAAATGTCATGTTCCTGGCTGGAGTCTTTGCTGGGCCCAAAGGCAAAGTGTAATATCAAATGACTCCTACAATTTTCAGTCTGGGACGTCTCTTGACCCGTATGCACAGATGATGAACAATTTCTCCCTTCTGAGTTGGCTTCTTTGCCTCTTGGTGCAGAATTTGTCCTGAAAGCATGCCAGGAACCTAAGTCATAGGTAAGCAATAGAAATTATTTTATATATGAAAGACTCAATTCTGTTAATATTCATATAAATTCCGCTAGAAATGCAGTTCAAAAGAAAACTCAAAGCAGTAGATCATAAAAATATTCATCGCTAAATACAAGACTTTGACTTGTTTTTAGATGAAAATCATAGAAATGTTATGCTTAAAACCAAAATGTGAGACAAATCCATGTGCGTTGAAGAACTGAACAGCATCCAGAGGAGGCAGCTTACACAGGAGCGCATTCATTGTCAACATCTGATACTGAAAAGGTCAATAGTTAATTAAATAATCCATCACCTTAGGATAGAGAGCCGTCCTCACTTCTGACAATCAATGGCAGAAATATTAAAAGGTCAGAAAATGAGTTACTACATATTGTGTTTTCTTACTGTGTGTTATAAAGATGTGGCTTGTGTTGAGTGGTGCGGCCATGAAGACAGGTGGGAAGAAATATTAGCTGTTGCCCAAATATTTTCTTAGATGCTCTTTTACCAGACTTCTTTATGTGTGGGCTTCTGAATCGATGGACCTCAAAGATGCAGTAAACTTTTGCAATGAGAGTTTAAGACTGTATCACAGAATTTATAACACTCTTGCTTTAATTATCAGTGTGGTTTTGGGAGCATTTTTCTCCTGTGCTTCTTGAGGTTTGTACTGGCATAAACTGGGTGAGCGTGCTGATATTCAGATTTGGTTTAGATATGGGCTAGAGTTACTTTGGGAGCCCAATAAGCAGTTTTTTGGTGTTTATTTCCTTGATCTGATGGGTATAGCAGGGTAAACAAAATCTGCTCAATGACTCCTGCATGTGTCATTCTGCCAGGGCATGGTATGTACCTGGTCCCAGGGTTATCCTTATGAATAATTGTATTACTTATTATAAGGTCATGCTTTTAGACACTGTTTATAAATAATTTAAATTAAATATAATAACAGTGTTACCATAAGTATTTTTTGCTTTTTCTGGTTGTCTTTTGCAAAAGTCTTTCCCTCCCTGGTTTTGGGGTACTCCTGAGTTGTGTTTGTCAGATGATGAGTGCGGGTGACTTGGTGCATTTTTCCATTCCTTTCTCAGGATAGGCTGAAGTTTTCTCGTTTTCTGAATGGAAATTGGGTTTTCCATATGAAGGAAAACAACTGACTGATGTTTCTGTGCCCAACACAGCTGGAGGGGGCTCCTTTAAGCAATGCCCTTCTCACCCTCTCCAACAGCCCCTTTATGTTGGGACCCTCCAAACTAAAGGGAGGGCTATGAATGCACCAGAACTGGGATGTGCTTCCCTCTTCTCCCACAGTGCAGAAACCATATGTACTTATTAATCCTCTCTCTGTTTCTAAATTTTCTTAATTTTGCTTTCCTGGTACATAGCTTTTACCCTGAGTGTAAAAGTCACTGCACTGAATTCCGGCAAGTGTTATATGATTATTTTATCTCTCTCTATAAAGAGTTTTGAAAGACTTTGTATGAGAGGCAATATAAAAATAAATTGCATTGAACTAGGGCTTCACCTCCCCACTTTTTTAGTGCAGAAACCTTTAGAGCAAAAAGTGTAATATAAGGACAGAGGAGGAGATTAAGACTGTGTCATGAAAGATGTGACGCTGGGTGACAGGTCCGACCCTGCCTGGGCAGTTTGGTGGGTTTGCAGTCAGCTATGCATTAATTAGATTTTAAGCATGTTCACAACTGGGGAAAAGCCTGCTTGTATTTTTAGTGGGAAGGTTATTTTAAGCCATGAGAAAGGTATTAGGTACTATCTACTGTGGTGCATTTATATAAACAAAGGTCTACCTGATGGCTGTACAAACATCTGTTCTGTTCTTACCCAACATTGCACGGTTCATTAACACTTACCCTGTTGGCCTCTGAAAGGCCAGTTCTGGAAGCACATAATCTTACTTACAGATCCACAGTTGCAGTAATTTGACTTTTAAAAGAAAATATTCTTAGCTTGGGGGTAACGAGGGGTTTCTTTTTTGCTGTTTTTTGTTTGTTTGTTTAGTGTGTGTGAGTCCCACAGTAAAAATATCATTTTATGTTTTACAATGCCAGCTTAATAAATTACATTAATAAATGACTCCTGGTTCAAGAGAAGTGCTGTATTTTGACAATATTAGCCAACCTTACCATTTGTTTAAGCAGGAAAAGTGGGGAGCCAAAATAAAGCTGTTACAGAAGAAATCTCAAGAATGTTTATGAAATTTTGCTCTAGCTACATTTATTAGGAGTAGAAGTGTAGTCTTAATTTGTCATGCAGAATTCCAGGGGAGTGAGTAATTTCTAGAGCTTCTCTAAATGCCAGGACTTAATATTTTTCTGCAGCAATTTGTTTGTAAACATGGAGTAAATTGTATAGGTTGCAATGTGACAAAAAGGTATCTAGGATTTGTCATCTTCTGCTAACAGCTGTTGGGTTTATTTTATAGCATCTCATGGGGTTTTTTGGATAAATGCTCTGCTGATGGCAAGCAAAAGCACCCTGAGGATCTCTAATGGTGGGCACGCACAAAGTTTAACTGTAATAAGCTGTTTGTCAGGGATTTGCTCTCCAATGGATCTGCTCCCCCGGGTCGCAGCCATTCCCACCAGGGTGTCCATGTGTCACCTTCAGAGAAACCCACACTGAACAGGAGGCAAACTCCAGGCAAGATGGTAATCTCCCTTCTGGCAGGGAAAATTTTATGATGTGAAGAGGGGAATCAGAGCTTCCTAAGGAAGATTCTTAGGGGAATGGAATTAATGAATTTTACTTGCCAGTTTCCCTGATACTGCAGGAATCGAGGATATTTTTTTTGTCACTCCCAGCTCTCTTTCTCATCTTGTGACATACTGTAGTTGTGGACTTTGCTCTTTTATTTGGTAGTCTGAGGCTACATCTTTGTTTGTGGTGGACCTGCAGAGCTGGGTTAATGGTTGAACTCAATGACCTTAGAGGTCTTTCCCAACCTTAATGATCCTACTGAGCAGTGCAGATGGAGCTGATGCTGAGGGCGTCAAATCCACCATGTTTGTTTTTTGGGGCTAGCTTTGGACTGAGGCTGGTGTGGTCCCATGGACTGACTCCCTGGTACTGATGGACTGCTTTGGGTTTGCCCTTGGTGTGCACCAGCATTTTAGTGCCATTCCAAGGGCACCCAGCGAGTGGTTTCCAGACAGCTCTTTGCAGTGGAATGGATAGCAGGGACTGGGAGATGTCTTTCAGAAGTTCACTCCGGACTCAAGAGAAAATTCCTGCAGAAACACACACCTGAATGTTAGTGTTTTGTGGCCTTACCTTATGTAGCACGATGAGCTGTGTTCTCAAAACTCTTCAATGTTAGATGTCTCTAGCATGCTTAAAATCGTTCCCATGCCCTCATTCAGTCTTTGTGCAGGAGGCAGGTGAATATCGCCATAGGTGCCATCAGCGTGTCCCTAGGCTGAATGTGAGCACAGCAGAAACCTCGGTAAATTCATGGAAACCACATTTTAGGCACATTATTACCTTGGGAGAGAGATGAGCCTGTCTGCACTAGACATGTCCTTTCCTGAATCCTTTCAGAGGTTTTTCATATTTGAGTAATGTGGCAGTGAGTGAACCAGCACATCAGTTCTCATGGTCCCCTACTCCCCAGATCGATTACACCCTGTCACACCAACACAGCAGAAGTCATCGTCTAAGGGGAAAACCCACTCGTTTCTCACTGCATTCCCAACAGCTTCAGAACCTCTGCCAGCACGTTAGCTCTGATAACATTTTAAGATACTGCTCTATTGAAATGAAAGCCTTGCTTGCAAGGCCACACTGTCTGAAGTTCTCCCATCCCTCATTTAAATCCAGCGTAATTAGCCCAACTACAGACCTTGTTGTTATACATGCTGAAGTATAATGGCTGCTATTATAGCAGCTTGCAACAGCAAAGATATATGATTTTGAACGATATGTCAA
Source organism: Corvus cornix cornix (assembly GCF_000738735.6). Classification (NCBI taxonomy): domain Eukaryota; kingdom Metazoa; phylum Chordata; class Aves; order Passeriformes; family Corvidae; genus Corvus; species Corvus cornix. The sequence goes on along the minus strand of NC_046337.1, from coordinate 3,172,632 downwards.
GGAAAAATAAACATGTTTCATTTCTTCATTAGATAATGTTTATTTATAGCACAATATATATCTACCTCCACTGTACCATTAAAGTTTTGACTGCTTTTTAACTATAAAATTTGATATTGTTGTGGCAGCTGCACTACTCAAATGATTGTTATAGTACAGCTGTTATCAAAGAGTAAGATTTATAGCTGCCCTACATGGTGTAAAGATATGTGCATATTTACTTTGTGTTTTACTACTTATGTCCTATATTTTAATGACACAAGGTGAGATGAAATAGTGAAATAATAAACTCTTTTTGCTGCCGCAAAAGCAAATGGCACGATTTGTTTAAAGTTGGGTCTTTAATTTTCTATTGTGCTACGATAAAGTTTTTTCTCCCTGCTATTTTGGTTTATTTAAATATATTTTACATGTTAGTAGCAATCTTCGCAGGTTTTTTTACTTCTTTTACTTTTCAGAGAAGTGGTCTGGAAGTGAAGTGAGAACAACATGCTTGATGAAACATGTCAAGCTACATTATATTGTAGGTAAGGATCAATATTTTAACCCTTGGATAGGTTGTTAGAGTACAATGAGCAGCAGCTTCCCTCATTGGTGCTTTTCTAGGAAAATTAGATGAAGGTGTGAATTAGGGCACCGATATCCACTTCTATGAGGCTTCTGTCCCACATGACCCTATTGCAGCAGGTCCCTGAGCCCTACACCACGTACAAAAAGAGGCTCAGAAAATCTCTTGGTAAAGGAAGGGGTGAGCAAATCTGTCCAGCTCAATGGCCAGATCCTGACCATCAGTACAAATAATTTATAGCCAGTGTCGAGCTCTCCTGCCCAAACCCAAGGGTGGTTTCCATGGGATTCAAATTGTCCAACCACAGTACACAGCACTTGCAGAGTAGGCACCTTTGGCTGCTGTTTTGATTTTGTTAGTGACTAATGTCTATTTACATATCCTTCTTTTTTTCCACTGGTTGGATCTCACTCAACAAGGAGTGCCTAATCAAAAGGGCCTGCAAGCAGAATTGGGTTGCTTCATGAAGGCTGAGGTCCTTCAGCAGAAAGAGAGAGCAGATCGAGAGCAATGGATAGTCTTGTGTATAAGAGGAGAATTTAAAATTCAAGCGTTCTCTGAAACACTAAAACCAGAAGGAAACAAAAGGAGAAATTAAGCTACAGGGGAGAGGTGAGTGATAGACTTTACATTCTTAATTCATTCTTATGACCTGCTTTGCGCATCTTTATTTGGTAGATGTTAAGTCCAATCATGTCTGTGTGAAATTCAATTATGTTGCCTTTTTTTGAGTGGGGAAGAAGGGACATTGGTTTCCCCTTAAGATAATCCATAAGGCAGTATTCCTCACTCTAGTCTGTGTTCAGCTGAGTCAATCATGTATTGGTGTTTCCTACCACACTCTTTTATGTATTAAATCTATTACATTTATACTTTTCTTGCAATTTTTGTTTGTTTGAAACAGGAAAACATTAACTACAGGAACTTATCTGCTCTCCTTTGAACTCACTTCTGCCTGTTGCCTTGAACATTTCCTATGCCTGTAGTACGTACTTTTATCTCTCCACTGTATTTTGAATATATTTGAACGAAATTAACAGAGTGTTTGAGACACCTTCAGCTGGAAGAGCTGAGCACTGGACAACTCGGTGTTCACAGGCTCTTGCTGAAGATTCAGCCTGCACATCATGGAGTGGAATGTCAGGACTCTGCCAGGTTTTAATGCACTGTACCAACTCTTTCGACTTGGTAGGGAAAGTGACTCCACATGTTTCGGTTCTTTTTGGTTTTTTAGCTATATGTACCTTTTTCTGCCACTATGAATGCTTAGAAAGCTGTGTAAAAATGTGAAAATGGGCTTTTCTCCTGAGGTCTCCTTTCCTTCCTGGATTTTCTCATGCCACAAATCCAAGAATAGATTTTTGTCTTGATATTTTGGTTTGCATTTTATTTTTCAAGACAAAAGTCTATGACAAATTAAAAAAAGAAAAATGAGAACTTCATGTCTTGTAAGAGATTTGGCTCTGGATTTGAGAAAAGCTCCATGCTTGCTATTATTTTACTCAGCCATCCCTACCATGAAATTACTTTGCCTTAGGGTGTTGGCTTGTAGGATTTACTCAAGCATTACTTCTTATCAAAACTTTGACCAGCAACTTGGTGATCACTGGAGTCCCCAAGCACAGACTTTACAGGGAACTTACAGGCTCAGTTAAAATGCAAATTACTGCTAATTGGGCAAACAAGCTACCAGCAAAGCAGATATGGCAAGTGAGTTGACATTAGGTAAAGTAGAAGTGATAATTAATAAACCGGCAATTTGGACGGGTCATTGGTTAACTCTGCTTGATCAATAGCTGCTGTCTCTGTGCATTTTGGCTGAAGCTGCTCCAAGAAAAAAGGTACTTTTGTGATAACCACTCTGCCCAGGCCAGACAGATGTGCTACACACATCTGTCCTACCAATCCCAACAGCTTTTTGCAGAGGTAAGGCTCTCCCAATGTAGGGGGAACCTCATAGGAACCTCATAGGTACGGAGACGAGTATTTTGGATTAATTCACCTTAAATGAGCTTAGTATTAGTTTTCAGTCCTTTTGCTGCATTTTTCCCTAAAACCCCACCAGATATTACTGAAGATCAGATTTTGCAATTACAGAGTAACCACATCCTAATCCTGGGTTTTCCTGCTAATCAGAAACAATTTTTCTGCTGTCAGTTGTGTTCGCTTAATTCATTTTGTCTTAACTCTTTCACTACGCTTAACAGAAGATAGATGCCTAAAATTTTCACCTCTTCTCATATGGGGAGCTTTTACACTGACCAGACATCAACAGTAACTTTAATATTGTGTTACAAAAATATTCTTTGAGCATCTTAAGCACATGATTCTTCGAGGTTCAGGAAACAGGAACGAAAAACGGTAGCTCTGCTGTAAAGACCTCTGCATCATCTGTTGAGTCCATTTTCCTTATTTAAAGTAGACAGAAAAAAAAAGAGAACCATAAAGAAGATAGAAAATAAGTAGCTGAAAAACCCACTGAAATAACACACCCACTAAAATAATGAAGTCATAAACACAAGGAAAATTTGTGTTAAGGCTACAAAAATACTTTACCTCAGTTCCCTTGGGGCTTGTCTTTACAAGACACATGGCCCTTTTCACTTTATGAGAAGAATCCAAGACGTTCAGCTGCATTTCCAAGGCTGGGCAATACTTAAAGAAAATATTGTAAGACTGCTATGTCTGGTCTGACCCAGGACCCTGTTTGAAAAAGCTTTATAAATGTGCTGGAGCAGAGGTTTGTCTTGAAGTATACCTGCCATCAGCTGATGGTGCACCCTGGTCCATTAGCTGATTTATCATAGAGCTGATCCCTTAATGAGGAGCACTCCTTTTGGAACTCAGATGTTGAGTGTCTCAACTGTGCAACTGTTTTTTGAGACTGAACAAAAACAACACCCATAAAGCAATGATTTTGTCTATCCTTTCTCAGGCACTGAGTCACTGTTTTGTGCTTCACAAATATGTTCCTATCATAGAAAATTTTGAGTTGGGAAGGACCTTAAAGATCACCTACAATAAAATCTCCATCTTTCTGTCTACCATCTCTTTGCTTCTATGTATATTCCAGGGGATACAAGTCAACGTCTTGCTCCCACACACTGATGAGGTGATGCAGAAGTATTTGCAGAACTAGCACTGCCTCTGCTTTGCATCCACTGAAGCTGTAGTGATACAGTCTTAGATAGCTCTGTCTTTGCAATATTTATGCCATTGTTGTCTTCTAGGTCTTAGAAGTCCTTCCCAGTGTCACACAAAATTAGCATTTCCTGTGACCAAAGTCAATAAAATTATTCACGTGAGCAAATACTGCTGATTATGAAAGGCGTTTGCATATTTTAGTGATTATGGCCATATTTTGACCAGAAGTATTTCGACAATTCAGCAAAGTGCCAGACTTTCAGCAGGGTTTGTAGCTCGGTGCCTTTGATTCTAGGTCTTGTGGCCAGGTTTTTATTGTGATGAACCCCCAAAGAGCGCTGGGAGTGCCAAGCTCTGTGCTGAGGAGGGAAGGGAGGCCTCGGGGAAGTCCTGCTCTGCCTTTGGTAGCCTGGCTGTGGCTCCCAGGGTGATTCCTGCCCAGGCTCCAGCACGAAGGGCAGAGAGGCTCTGCAGTGCGTGAGATTCACTCTGTCTTTCAGTCATGACTGCACGTGTGGGTGGCACAAAGAGGAGGTTGGAATGTTTTTAGGGAAGTTTCTCTTTCTTCGTGTGCCATGTTAGACAGGGTTGCAGCATTATCTGATAAAACAAATCTCAGCATCTCTTTGAAGAAAATGTTTCTGTGGCAGGGTTTTTGCAGATACATAAAGCTGGATTTGTGTTTAGAACTGCAAAGAGGGGGCTGGACACAGCTGGAGAGGTGACACAGAACTGATTTCACAAGGCCTCCATCTCCCCCTCGGTGTGACACTCGGGATGTGTTGTACCAACAACATCCCTGTCCTCCTTCCCACTGAAAATATTTCACCTTTTTATGACCTCATGGCAGGAAAAAAAATTTTTGACTTATTTTCACTAGGGCAATGGTTCTCCTTAGAGATTCAAAATGAAAATTGTTTCGCCTGTTTAATCACCTTTTAACAATGTAGCAAAGTCATTACTACGTAGAACTGAAATTATTTTCTTAAGATCACATAAAAGAGGAGAAAAGTGTTCATATTGTCTTTGGACTCTTACTTTAGTGACAGTATTGAATATATACTATTATGAAAAGACATTTATAACCTCTTAAATTTAGTCTTTTTCTATCTGATCTGGCATTTGCTGCCTCTATGCTGGTGACCATATGTGTGTGCTATAGATCATGTGTTGCATGGAAGGAGGAAGAGGGCTGACCAACTAAATCCACCAGAAACAAATAATACAGCACCAATCTGCTGCAATGCTTTTCTCAGTGCCCAGAAACTCTCCTTTCAATCAGGGCCTCTCAGTTCTGCTGCATTTTTCCAGAGCTCCGTTTCCACCCTGAAAAGTGGGGTGGATGTAACAAGAAATGTACTTTGTCAAGGCTGGTTTGGGAAATATGTTGGGGGTTGAGTTCAAGTTTCTATAAAGTTTCTCTTTGTTCTGTTTTTTGGTTTGGTTTTGGTTTTTTTGTTGTTTATCTGTTTGGTTTTGGTTTGGTTTGGGTTTTTTTTTGTGGGGTTTGTTTGTTTGTGGGTTTAGTTTTGTTATGATTTTCTTCCACAGGTGAAGCAGGACAGGAATTCTGTCTCAGACATGGGAAGTGTCCTTTCCAAGCACATAAGGAAGTCTGGTTTGCAGCAGCAGGTAAGATGATCCATTGCTTGACACTGCAGAGGGTTATCCAGTATCACACGGGTCAAAGGGCCGTGTGTCCAACTTGTAAAATTTCTCATTGCTCCTTTCGCACTGGAGGGAGAAGGAGTTGGTGTTCATTGCCCCTCCTACTCTGTAGGATTTCTGCTACAGATTTAAAATATGCAACTTCTCTACTCCTGCAGCAAAGCCCAATGCAAATCCTGCCTCAGAGACAACTTCTGCAAACAGCAAATGAGTAAAAAAACCTGTTATGAATGAAAGTCCCTTCCTAAAGCATAATATTGGCTGCATTTTATTTACTGTTTCACTCTGATATTTTTCTACCTGAAGTGGTCACTCAAGCAAATGCATAAAAACCCCAAGAAATCACATTTGTGTTCATTTTCTGACTGGCTGTCCAGGGGTCTGCAGCTTTTTCACAGCACCTGGAGATAATTTAAGATGTTGGTAGTTTTCAGTAGGTGCAGGAAGTGTGTGTCAGTTGTCAGCATCTGCTGCTCTGTTATGTACAAATAGCTCATTTCTGGGAACATAAAATTCCCAGCAGTTTTTTTAGGTGAGACACAGTTGAAATTGTGGATTCGCTAAGGCTGGAAAAGACCTTTAAGATCCTTGAGTCCAATCATCAGCCCAGCACTACCACCATGTTTTCCATTAATCATGTCCCCTAGGGCAATATCCACACTATTTTTGAAAACTACAAGGATGGTGATTCCAACACTTCCCTGGAAATCCTGTTCTAATACTTGTCAACCATTCCCATGAAAAACATTTTCCTAATATCTAACCTAAACCTCACCTGGTGCAATTTGAGGCTGTTTTGTCCTGTCCCTTGCTACCTTGGAGAAGAAACTGAGCCCACCTCACCAAAATCTTCTTTCACAGAATTGTAGAGAGTTATAGATGTCTCCCCTGAGCTTCCTTTTCTGCAGCCTAAACAGCTCCCTCAGCCACTCCTCATCAGACTTGTGCTCCAGACCCAAACTCTACTGTCTTGTCTTAGCGTGGAAAAAAAAAGGTGAATTACATATTTTTTTTTCCACAATAGCTGACATTTATTAAAAAGCACACAATTTTCTAAATATTTAATGTGATTTCTCATTTCAAATCCCATCATTCAGTGGGATGGAACTTAAAATTATAGTTTTTCATGTTTGTGCTGGGGTGTTTTAATGTTTCTGGTCACGCGAGTTGCAGGGAATGCGTAAACTGGAGTTTGAAGCAAGGGTGGCATAATACGTTTCAGGATACACCTTGGCAGAGGGATTAATTCTCTGCAGGTTCACTCCACATGGAATCTGTGTATTTTTATGACATGTACAGTTGGTTGTAACGCCATACTGGGTATCATGGTATAACATCAAAGAGCTAAGTAAGTATAAAGGTATCTTGTATTTCTTCAGTTCATGTCAACAAAATCCTTTTCAGCCTTGGATACCTCCTGCTTAAAATCTTTAGCTCATCTTGAACTTTTGTTTGCAGAATTTCTGTCCAAAAATAATATTTGTAACAGGAAAATGGAATGACTGAGATATCTTTTTTTTGTTGTTTTTGTTATAGTCTTAAATTATTTAACTCTTAGGTGTCCTTGGAAAGCGGACAAAAGTCTACCAAATAAAGTTAAGTTCTTGGAGTATCATCAGCTTGCTTTCCACGCTGTCATGAAATTGTTTTCTTAAATTGGGCTGCTTCCCAAACGAAATTTTCCTCTACTGAGATAACGTCCCACAGCACATTTTCTGAAGCCTTCAGAGATTATTCCTGGGCCAGGATTGCAGGCTCTGCTGAGCAAATTGACAAAAGGTTTTTTGTGGGCAGGACCAAGCAAGGCAGAGGAAAGCCGGGTGTGACCTGGGAGCTGTGGACATGCTTTCACACGCTACATGAACCCAGGGTGGCAGATCCTCCTGAGGAGGAGGGATTGCTCCCAGTGGCATCCTCTGATCACTTTGTAACATGGGTAGAATCACATAATTATAGAATGGTTTGGGTTGGAAGGGAACTTAAAGCTCACCTTGTTCCAATCCCTGCCATGGGCAGAGACACCTTCCACCCGACCGGGCTGCTCCAAGCCCGGTCCAACCTGGCCTTGGTAGACTGAGTATCTGAATCCTTTTGGAAGGTTGCTTAAGTACAGGAGTCTGGATGGGAAAGCTCTAATGAACTGATGTTTGCTGAGCTGAGGTGTACATTTATGGGAAAGGCGTGGACAGGCCTGGATCAAACACCTGCATTCTTTGCTTCCTTTGGAGGTGACCCTGAAATTCCTCAGACAGAGGAATGATCAGGCTGCCCTCCCCAAAAGGACACAAAGGGAATGATTGTCCAACCTTTGCCCGTGCTGATGAGTAGTTACCATTAGCTGGCAAAATGTGTCAGGAGCTGGAAGAGATTTTGTTTGACCAAATAGTTTAAAATAGTGGTAGGAATTGAAACCAGCTGCTGCAGATACTGGCCTTTGCAGTAATGTAATTACAACAGTCTTTACACTTTCTATATTGCTGCTTTTAGCAAGGCAAATGACTTTCAGAAATTTATTTTTGTACACCGTATCTGAAAAGTGCCCATCTCTGAGGTGGACAGATGCCAGTGGGGACATCACGTATCATGTAGCATATTTCAGCTCGAGGCTCAGAAATGTCACAGGATCCACTGAAATCCTTGAAGAACAGAGAGGACCTGAGCTTCTGATGTGTCACTCAAGGGAGAGGTTGTACATGACACATAGGTTGCTTTATACCACTCTGTAACTTGGTGTGCTTATGCAAAGAAGTGCATGTGGGATCGATGGCATATGGTATATTAAGAAAGAATAACACCAGATTTTTAAAAAATGTATTCACCCATTAAATGGTGTAAATTAAAGTAAGCTGTCAAAATGACAGCACAATAATGCCATCTTTGCAATAGCACATACTGCAGCACAGTTAAATCATATCACTTTTGGGGAAGAATTACAGAGGAGATCCAAGAAAAAATTGCTTTTGAAATGCAATCCTTTGTTAGTTAAGAATCATCATTGCTAGCCAGGATCCCCTATAAACACATAAAGCACAGAGTCACCATAATAAATTATGATAATTTATATCACAGCTAATTCTGGGGAAGTAGCATCAGGGGTTATACTTCAGATACACTTCATATTACTCAAACTGTAATTATTTTCATTAAAATATAAAATTGCTTACAGCCAAGTTACTTGAAACACACAGCATTGCACATTTAACCATGTACACAACAGGGCCACAAGAGTTCAAAATAAGTAAAGTCAAGTGTTAAATAACAGCACTTATACTTTTTAATTGCATATCTTTGCAGACACAATCAATGCACTTTTAATATTCCTTTTTAGTGAAATGTTGGACTGGCTTTTTCAATCATCGTCACGTTGATTAAAAGTCAATGTCAAAATAAACTTGAGAAAATACTGTTAGGTGCTTGTAAGCACAGCCTCTCTAATGGTTTGTGCATGTCAAGAGGGCAAATTTTATTCCAGGAGGAGAAAGGGAAATGCTTCAAGTTTGTGTGAAGGCAAGCAGTGGAAAGCTGAAGAGTTTGAACGTTTTCAAGTGTAATAATTTATAATACCACTCACTCTCTAGTGCCTTTCTCTAACAATCTCAATGGGTTCTACAAACAGTAATTAATTACAGCCTCCAACACCTCTGAGGGGTAAATACAGGCAGTATGAGGTGCTCTTCATTTGTCCATGGAGCAGAGCAACCCTAAAAAACTCTAGAATATACAGGGGCTGCAGGAGACCTTCCCTCTTGGCAGAACTCAGACACCTTAAATATATCTGCCTTTATTAAACTGAGAGCCAGAAAGTGAGTAATAAAATGCATCCTAAAGCCTGGGGTTTTTTTCCTGAAGGATCATCCCCCATTCTCTGCAAAGGATGGGTTTTACTGCAGGCGAGAATCAAAGCTGGGAGCTAGCAAGGTCCTCACCTGTTTGCTGCAGAAGTTAGGTGAGAACGGTGGGTGACGCACAGATTTCCAGAAAAAGAAAGAAAGAGTGGTTTTTCAGATGTGCAACTGGCCCTTGAAGTCAGTGTGAGTATATAGAACTTGACTCTAACCCCAGTTTTCAATAATCTCACTAGAAAATCATTGTATAAAAGTCTCCTGGTGAACATTTCTTGATGCAGGTCTCATCCATTGCTGCAGATACCATCAAGACCCTGGAAATCTGTGGCACAGCTGAACCTTTCGTGCCTGTAAGAAAACTCTGTATTCAGACTGGATGAAGGGCCCAAGCAGGCTGACCAACAACTCTCCTCTTGGAGGAATTTTTCCAGATGGTTTTTCCAGCAACTGTTTCCCATGGCAATTCCAGGTGAGTTTAGAGTTCATTTTGAATCAGAGCCTGCTTCCTACCTTTCATGGTGCCTTTGGTGTCTTTGACATATTGAACCTCTAATTTTCATTTAGACTAAACCATCTCCATTTTTTTTAAGTCAGGCAGCAGTGAGTCCTCAGTTTGTTTGACATCATAATCCTTATTTCTCCTGAAGTGGAACAGTCCAGGTTATTTCTGTGACTCAAAAAATGGAGGAGCTGCTTTTGCCAGTCTTTATTCTGTATTCTCACAAACTGGGGAGCACTAGGAGTGTTGGAATTAAGAAACTAATACACAGAGATTAGGGCTAAACCTCAGCACTAAACTTGTTGACGTCTAACTGATGTCAGCAAAACTTTTTTTCCATCTTTCCCATGCCTGTTGTGCAACACTATAGGGAGTCGAGGATGACATTCAGCAGTCTTCCTAGGCATTTCAGAGGAAAAGCAATCACTAGGAAAGAAAGATCGTGACAACTCTCCGGCATTATGAATTAAGATGTTTTTATGGAAGTGAAAAATGTGTATAAATTCAGCAGTGAGGGAAGGGATTTGAACTCTGGCATTAAGGTGGGGTAGTTGGTTGCCATCGCTGTTTCCTGACTATGTGACAGTGAGCTTGAGCTGAAGAAGTCTGCTGTTCCATGTCCCAGAAGGGAAAACTCAGGCTGTGGTACTTCCCCAATGGAAAACCTCATGGAGAATGCAAATATCTTTGCTTATGGATGACAGCTTTCCTTGTGGAACCTGAAAGTCTCAGGTAAATCCAAAATATAATAATTTAAACATTCTCAAAATCCTGAATGAATTTCCCAAACACAGGATCTCTGGACAGAACAAAGCAGACCTGCAGCTCCTGTGTGGACATTCTCTGTCCTGCCTATACACTTGATTTGCAATGTCTTTTGTCCATTTAGATTAGATATTATGAAGAAATTAGGTTGTGAGACCCTGGAACAAATTTTCCAGAGAAGCTGTGGCTGCCCCTGGATCCCTGGAAGTGTCCAAGGCCAGGCTGGATGGGGCTTTGAGCAACCTGGAATAGTAGAAGGTGTCCCTGCCCATGGCAGGGGGAAGAACTGGATGAGCTTTGGTGTCCCTTCCAACCCAAAGCATTCCATAATTCTGTGATTTGTCCTGTCATTTATATGTAAACAAACTGTGCATTATTTCATTCCTTCCACCATTTATTAATTTTAGAACCTGAACAATGAGATACTGAAATAGAAGAAAACAGGTAAAGTAGTAGAAAGAAGTAGAATTATTTGAGATTGTACAAGATACCAATAATCTCCCCAGGAATGTAACTTTTTTAGTTTAAGTTGACATTTAAATTGCATTTTGTGCTGGAAAGAAAAGTCAGTGGGAGAAGAAGAATATCATATGAAATAGTGGCACATGTGGTGAGTCACATTTGCTATTATTTTGTAAGTATTATAAAAATATATCTGATTTTATTGGAATTGACAGAAAATTATTAAAAATTTGAGATAAAGTTTTCCTTTGGTAAACTGTGCCTTACAGATGGCACATCAGAGAAAATTCTCTTCTTGTTAAAATATCAGAACAGTTCAGGGAACACGGCAGCATCAGGATAATAATAGTTGACAGGTACAGTGGCTGTGAACAAACACCCATATCATGGTATCTGAGATACCATATTTTCCCCACTAAAATTAAACCATGAGCTCTCTTTGACAATGCTGTGTTAATTATATGCCAGCATTTGCTTCGGTTTGGCTTAATACTGCTTTAACTCCCTCACCAGCAGGACTTTTTGGAGTTCACCAGGGATGTCTGGTTAGAAATCTCTTTCCACACCTCAAGTCTATCCCAAACAGAGCTCCAGCAGCTGCTGAGGGTACACAGGACACAGATAGGAGAACCAAGTCAAACATAACCCTGTAGTAACTCTGATGCTTGACCCATGTGTTTGTGTTGAGCTGTGCTCTCGATTTTCACTGCATTTAAACCTAAATTCTGTTCTATGCCTAATGTGGCAATGACCAGGGAGGATTAAACATTTTTTAAACTGCATGGATTAGGACAAGAGTACTTTTGTTATGATAACTTGCTATTTCAGAATGAAATCAAACTGATAGTAAAATTGACAAAGTCCTAACATAAAATACTGACAAAAAAAGTAATCAGTCTATTGTTACATTTGTCAAACCCCTTGATTAAATTGGTGTTTAAAGCAGTAACAGCTACAATTTATATTACAATATATTGCATTTTTATGCACAGTAGAGAATTAGACAAAATATCATGTGTCAATGAGTGCCACTTCAAGTAAGGTAATTAATTACTTCAAGCAAGGTAATTAATTCTATAATAAATAAATCTGTGGTATTAGACAATTTCAAAATTAATGCACTGGGGGTTTTGCCACATAAGGCTTGAATAATACAGGACTCTGTTCTCCTGCTAACTCCTAGTGTCCCCACCTCCCACACGTGTTTTTAGGGGAAAGAATTCCCCAGATTTTGTTTGACACAAAAATATATATCAAAATTATAGAGACTGCCTGATTCATTCAGGGAAGGATTCTGCTTCTTGATGGGTTCAGCCACTAAGCGTTAGGACTTGGATGTTACTTTTAGGCTTTCCAGTAATGGCAGAACTGCCATGGCTTTCAGAGCAAAACAGTCATTCTAAAAATGAAAGGAGGGCTCTTCTACCCCCTCTTCTCCTTCTCTTGCCATGCCATTACAGGGGGAAACCTGCATTCGTTCTGCACAGCAGAGATAATTACAGTCTGATAATCTTAATGAATGAGTTTGTATAGAAATGTTATCACTGTGACAGTCGAGAACAGGCTGAAGCACATGTGTAGCGAGGAGACCGAAAGCTGTGCTTGAATATATATGAGAGCACAAGCAGCAGCAAGCCTAACTCTTCTTAAACTCCTTAAATTGTAGCCTGGGATGCACAGGAAGCCGTGCAGTTGCTCTCTGCTTGCAAATGTGAGGGGGAAGTGAAATTAGCATAGATAAAAGTAAACCTAAAAGATATGTATCTGTGCTGGCATGCAGAACGGCAGGGTCAGTGAAATCATTCAAAGCACTGGGCTTGGATTCAGCATATTCAGAAGGTAAAACATCAAAATTGGGGGGAAACAGGCAAGTGAGAAGCAGTGCAGTAGGAAGAAAACAGAAACACTGAATAAACCCCGAGGCTTTTCAGAGTTACTACTTCCAGTGAGGAGGAGTGTCATGAGAGCATGGGAAAAAAAAGGCCTGCAGAGCCCTATTTTTGGTGGTGCTGATCACCACTGTGTTATCTCCCAGAGCTGCCTCCTTGCAGTGCTCCCACAAGATTTCACTCATCTTTTTATGCTACATGCAGGGTCCCAGAGCAACCAAGGGTGTCAGGGCACCTCCTCCCAAGGCAGCAGCTTCTGCTCCAGGTAGGACAAATGGTTGAGGCACCATCAACCCTTCCCAGCCACTTCCTCTCCAACATCATGTTTCAGCCTTAGAAAACAAGATGTCATGAATGAAAGAAACCACTAAACAAAGTAAATTTCCTGAATGGCCCAGATATAATTTCTGTTTTTACCAGTGATAACGTTTCTTCAGTGAGATTTTCTCCATTATTGTGGAAATGGCACCAGAGAAATCAGAAAGCTCTGTTTTCTCACCGATTTATCGAATATAAATCAGGAATTAGTGATCAGGTGGAAAGAAGGTGCCAGATCCAAAGTATGTTCCAGGCAATAAATTCCTTCCACTGACTGAAATGGATTTTGGATCAAACATTTGGAAGTACAGGCTGAAACACAGCACAATATAGAGGAGAAATGTCAAGTTTGATTGCTGCTGGAAGCATAAGAAAGCAGAGCTGGTGCTCCAGAGGCCCAGACAGGAGCTGAGAAGATTAGCATGGAGATGACAAGCTACCCTGGCTCGGGGAGTCCACTGGAGGTTTCTTCCCCAGATCCCAATCTCATCTGCTGTGCTGCCTCTGTAGAACCTGGAAATTTCTAAAAGAAAAAAAGCATTATTGTGGCCTTCTCTAGAAGTGGGAAGGAAATAAAACCGAAAAAATAAAGAGAGGGAAAATCAACAAGGAAAAGCAACCCCAATCACCCTTCTCCTAACCACCTGTGGTGTGTCCATGCTCCAGAGCAGGGCTCATGTAGATCAGAGGTGGACCAAATCCAGAAGGGTTTGCTAAAGGCCAGATAAAATGGGATAAGGATCTGTGACTCACCACTTCCTCTGGTTTTTGAAAAGCCTGAGCTACATGGCCATGGTTTTTCAGATCCAATGCAACCCTTCCTTCCCACCCAGTGCCTGCTCCGCCACGCGTTCCGAAGCGAGCTGTTCTCATGACTCACGGGAACAGTTGACCACCATTCTCAACTGTGTTCCTTCTTACACATTTGGTACAAAGAAGGCAAAAAAGAGATCCATATTCCAGTTTTATGGAGACACAAGCACATACACAGCAATGCTTGATCTGAAGCCAGCTAATGGAGAGGATATGTTGAAACCACCAGGCATATTGTTATGAGGAGAACAATAGATATTGGCAACACTGTTTGATCCATGTGCCAAGGGTAAAATTAAAGCCATATGTTCACCCCACCAGACACAGATTGTGGATGGATGTTTACGTAAACAAAGGGTTTGTTAAACTGTGTTATCATTTTCTTCCTTTGGCTCTCCAACTTCTAGGCCAGGTACATCAATAAACTCTTTTCTGGAAGAGTCTGGAAGAACCACATCAAGAGCAACAGTTAGACGAAACCTTGGTTGATTACCATGTGGATATATAATATTCCCTTAACCTCTTAGAATAGCAGCAATCAGAGCCAACCCCTTTATTCTTGCAGGGAAAAAAAAAACCCTCTATAAAGAGCCCACAGATTTTTCAAGAGAGCCTGGGGACTGGATCAGGAAGAAGCTGTAGGAAATTTTTTCTATTTCCTACCTGTGCTACCCAGCATCCCAACCTCCTCAGCGTGGCTTGTGGCGTTGTTAAAGCAATTGGTAGAAAATGAATCTGGAAAATTTCCCGGAGTGTACAGCTGCCCTTTTAACTTACACCTCACCAACCCACCCCAAGTCAGGGAACCGACATGTGGTGTGCGCTCCTCTGGGAGCTGCGGGAGCACAAATACAGCTGTGCAGATCTGGCACACGGGGCTTTTGATTTCATATTTGCTTGCTGGCCAGGCAGCAGTGAGCTTTCAGGGAAGAATCACCCATTACTGTCTTGTAGGAAAAGAACAAGGCAGGAAAAAACAAAAAAAAGGAAAAATCTTTCAAAGGTTTATCAAACTTGTCTTCTTGTTGTCCAAACCTTCTGATAGTGATATGCTACAAGTTGCTCGTGCATTACTGTGTACACAGAGCTCTTTTGGGGTGTGTGATTATAGCTGGTCCTTATGGAATTTTATAAAAATTCCTAGTAGATCTGGGTGCACTGAAAATCTTTCACTTTTTTAACTTGACTTTGGTTGTCCATCTATGAAATTACCAAAATTTCTCAATTTAAGGAGTTATAGGGGAACCCTGATGTATTTGCTTTTTTCATTATTTTTAATTTTTTTTGAGTGGCTGCTATATTTTAACAACTTTATTAATTTATAATTATTTTTAAAAATAATAAAAACTATAATAACGTTGTTGCCATCTGGTTCAGAGCATGAGTGTGGGACTATATGCATCTCTAGCTACATCAACAAAAAAAGTCCTGATTGCTGTAAACCAGAATTAGATATTTATAAATGCCCACATCTTCGATTTCTTTGTGAAAAATACCCAAGTCAAAGAAACTGTATTAAAAAACTTGTAGTGACAAATTTTCTCCCTTTCTGCATGGTATCAGCAGCTGCTCTGCTTTAGAAAATGCATACAGCAATTTTCAGGGTTATCTCTGTATTTCTGGCTGGCACCGAGGCTTTTGGCAGAGATTACTTGCAAGGAAGAGTCTGCTACATCTTATAGGTCCTACTTTGAAAACAGGCAATCACAGGTACTGAAAAGATATATCATCTTCATTCTACTCTGGCAGTTAGTGGGAGGACTGATCACTAAACTGGTCTAATTCAGCTCTTCTCAGTCACTTGCAGAGATGAGAAAGTTGTTGGAGAGATATCACTGGAGGCTCTGGGATTTTCTTCTGAAGTCATTCTGAATTAGCTGCTAATGGGGAGCTTTCTTTGATAGCTCTTTTATAATTAAATGCAGCTGGATGGAAATCAACCACAAAGGGAACTCAAGTTTGTTTATCATTACTTCTGACTTTGTTAGCAGATGTTTTCTGAGTACCGTGGTAGCTTGTTTAATTTGTCTCCGTGTAATGTGAAGCAGGTAAACTTTGATTAATAAACTGACAAGTACATTCTTTAATTTATTTTAGAAGTTTCCATCTATGTCTGTTATAGCACATGTGCCAAATCCCAAAAGGAAGAAAATAACTGTTTGTGTTTGATTTTTACTGTTATTTCTGAGTCTAAGGTCAGATGAAAACGTGCTTGTTGGTAACACAGCCTTCACCTTTAATGGGCACAACCACCAGCAAACTTCTGGCATGTGTGAAAACTGCACGTTACATTTCCCACTGGGCAATTCGGTGTTAATTTATGAACAAGAATTCACCTTAGTTTACAGGTTGTTTATTTTTCTATTAATTCCATTGGAAATACCCTCTATTTTTGGGCTTAGTGTGTGCCCACCCTCACTAACTGTGGTGGATGACTGTATGTCCTCAGTCATGCATGTGTAATTTATACTTGATGTTGTCAGTAAACAGCTATCTTAGAAAAAATGCTTCAGTGCAAGCATAAATGACTGAACTTGAATGCTTAAGTGCATTTCTTCCTAAGTAAGACATCTACGTCTATGTGTGAAATTCAAAATCCTGGCCGTAGCGTTTTTGCTGCGCAGATTGAGTGTCCAGTGCTTTAACTGAATTATCTGAAAATCCTGCAGTGTTCCAAGCAACATTTTAAATTAAATAGATGGTCCACTTCCTGCAAAGTGTTTCAGATTAACATCTTGGGGATAGTTACTAAAACTGCATAGGAAATACATATGCAGCAGTTGGTTCCCATACATAAGATGAACAGCTTCTTTCTTATCTTCCTTTCTGTACTGCATGCTTTCCTTCTTTCTCTCTCTCATTTATCTGCTTCTAATCTGCAAGAAAATTATTTCTGCCTCTGTCTAGCCTAATGTCCTACATTGCAGAGCTGACCCTACCTCAATTTGTAGCATTTATCCACTGTTTGTTTTTGTTTTGTTTTGTTTTTTTTTAATCTGTCCTTTCTAACAGCGAGGACTTGGACATCTGCTTCACATCACAGTGTAAAGTGTGAAGCATCAGGTTTTTGTAGCTGTCCCACTATTAAGTGAAGGCTGCCCTCCTCACCCTGGCCCATGTCAAGGCCACTTCCCTGGGCTCTGCACACCTGATTTGAGCACTGCTCATTGCTGGCTGGGGTTGTGGAAATGAGAGGTTTAGAAATGGAAGGATTGAGGGGAAAACCAGCATTTGCTTCACAGACACAGGACTGCCAGAGGGTTGGGCAGAGCTGGGACCACCTCGTGTTCAGGTGAGATAAAATTGCAGTACCTCAACCCAGCTACCAGCTTGTACTGACATTCCTGCTGGATATTTCTTGTCTTCAGAGGGAACCAGGATATTTTCTGAATATTTGGTGTCCCTCTCACTTTTGGTACTTCGGACTCTACAGGTTCACAGTTCTTCATATTTGTTACAAACAGCTTGTTTGTTGTTTCTTGTTCTGCAGCTTAAGAAGTTGCTTTTCAATAATTGCTTTATATATTTTTTTTACTAGAATTAATGAGTCAGAAATAGAATTTACAATAATTCTTGCTTTTTAGTGCAAAGATGTTGAAATGAACCTTGACAAGAGAAAAAAATCCCGGTTACCTCACCTGCTAGCAAAAACACATTTTCTTTGTGCTTCCAAAGACTGTTGAGGAACTTTGATACCAAACTGAAATACAAATTGCAGTAAAATTAATAAGAGAACCTTTCTGAAAGGACAATCAAATCTAATTCAGTGGATCTTGTCTTGATTTGTGGCTGTTTGGTGCAGTCAGCTGTGAAGCAGCATTACTTGTGTGCCTCCTGCCAACAGTGAGGGCCCAGAAGTCAGGAATTAATTGCTGGGTGACTCTGGTTTCAGGGATTTGGATACATGAGCTCACAGCCCCACAACCTGATCGTGGGGACATTGACATGTGCTGCTGTCTTGCTGCAATAATGGGATCTATGGGCCCAAGCTAATATTTTAACTACAGGGAAACGTAGGATATGCAGAAGATGATGTGTAGAAAAAAGAAAAGCATTCCTGAGTCATCCTTTTTTAGAGCAGAATGAGGCATGAGATAGTAAATACTGGATATTTTACTCTGCCTTTACGCTTCCAAGACGGGGTAACGTTGTAAGCTCTCCTTACAAACCCCAGAGTTAAGGGATTAGCAGAACCACAAGGTTTCCTCTCTACTCACGATCCAAGAAGCAGATTAAAAAAAGGATATACCATTTGATCAGCAGCTTCCTGCATATGGAAATCCTAGGTCACCTTGCTGTTCCTTGATGTCTAAAGCCTGCTCTTAGGTTTCTGTGAGGAAAATGTGTATTTTGCTACAGTTTTAGGGACAAAGACGGTGGAATTGAGCAGTGCTGGGATATGCCAAGAAGTCGAGAGCCGAGCCCACACAGGTCACCAGGGAGGGTCATCACAGCACGGTCAGGTGGTGGCTGCTGAGATGGCTTTGTTTGCAGCGTTTTCACACATATTTATTCAATAAGGCTTTTGTTTTACTGAAACTGAGAAACACTATACAGTATTATCCTGATTTTGAAGTGACAGTGCCAAGGGGACTTCAGTAAAGGATTTGAAGGCAATTGAATCTGAAAAGTAAAGCTTTGTGATTGCTTAGTTATTTTTTGAAGCCGTGCTTACATTTAAGATTTATGTACAGAAACAGACTATATCAATAGTAGTGAAGTGGTTTCAGGCCAAGCCTTTTTCAAAGAAACTTATGAACAGAAGGTCATTTCAGAGTTCTTTCTTCTCTTGCAAAGAGACAAACACAAATCCCACCTCGCTGTATTTGTATAATATATAATACATTATTATGCTGCTGCATTTAGTAAGTGCTTGTACTTCCACAAAAATATCTGGAGCTTTATTCCTGATTACAGTGTACTGCCAACTGCAAGTAAAAGCGATTGTTATCCTCAGAGTTTCAGTGACCTATTAGGAAGATATAAATTGTGACAAGATTTTTTTTTTCCCCTCTCTGTAAACTTCTGAAGCATCATCTTACACCATCTAAACCCCATCTTAAAAATACATAATACAGAGACTTTTCTGAATCCTCTGATGATACTACAATATTGAATCATCTTTATATAATTATGCTGGTGAATATAAAGTATCATTGTTTTCAGTATCTTTCATGAAAGCTGTTTTGACCTTCAGATTAAAGGATCCATATGGATTTCCAAATGCAAAATTTGGAGCTCCTGTTTTAAAAACTAGAGCTCCGGTTCGGCACGCAGACATCAGATGTGTTTCCACTTGAAAAAATGCAATTGTAGCAGCCTATATCCCGTCTGAATTTTTCTCCTGGGTAAACTCTTATAAATGAGTGCATCGTGCATAATGAGGATTGGAGGTTAGCTGCTTCCAGTGAATTCCTTTTCAAAGTGCAAGAAAGAAGCAGAGCAGCAAGGAGGAGAAATCCATTGGTATTTGAGCTCTGTAGGATGAAGAGGTTTGCTGCTGGGGGAAGATCAAGAGGAGGCAGTAGGAATATTTTGGGCACTTCT
Source organism: Corvus cornix cornix (assembly GCF_000738735.6). Lineage (NCBI taxonomy): Eukaryota > Metazoa > Chordata > Aves > Passeriformes > Corvidae > Corvus > Corvus cornix. Next base: position 3,153,114 of record NC_046337.1, on the reverse strand, counting down.
GAAGGAGAGATGGAGACCATCTGGTAGAGAGGATGCTTAAAGGAAGAATGCCAGGACAGAGATAAAAGTAAAGGGAAAGGAAATAGTGACTGAGTAACATCAAAGAGTGAGGCTGACTATAGAGCAGAAATGAAGAAGTAGCAGTGACCCAAAGTAGGCAAATCACGATACAAATTGTGACACTGGGCAATGGATCCATAGGACTCTGTGAAGGCTCAGGGGAAAAGCTCAGTGTTTTAATTTGAAGAAAGTCTCCAGGAAAGTGGTGTTGACATCTTTGGAAGGCTTATAATTTAAAACTGATGCAGTAAGCAGGGTTCCTGCTGTTTCAGAAATACTGTCCTGGAGTCTAATCCAGATACTGTCACTGTAGCAGAATTTCAAATGGAGAGACGCCAGGAAGAATGTTTCTCCCCTCTTCAGCATCAGCATCTTTTCATTTGAATGATTTGAAGGGTATTAGAAGTTTCCGTTGAATTGCCTCCTAAGGCTCATGTCCTGAAGCCATGGTTGGTGTGTGGTCCTTCCCTGTGTTGAGCTGGAGCTGATCTCATGTGAAAAAGGGTTTTGCTGGTTTTGCTTTGCTTCTGCTGAAGCAGAATAGCTGTTGGCCAGCCCTTTTCTCTTGCCAAAGCCTGGAAAACCTTTCTGTCACTGGAATTCCATCCAGAGGGGTTGACATGACAATCCCCATGGTTTCTTTGGGTAAAACAATACAGAGTAAAATAAGTCTGATATTCCCTTGTGTCTTGGCTCTCCTTGGCATTGCTTCTCACCAGCCCTAAAGGCAGAGAGTTGGGGCAGGTGATAAACTTTATTATAAAGGCTGTGCTCCTTTCTTTACCTTTCTTCTTCCCATCTGCCTTTAGGGGGAAGCTTTCTGCATCCTGGAGAAACTGTGCTTTTTGAGGCTAAATACCTTTGTGGATTCAAGTGCAAGGCCTGAAATAATATATTGGAGGGTTTTTTCCCTTTTTTTTTTTTTTTTTTTTTTGTTAACAAAGCTCGTGTGCTGCTTTTTACTGAAGCCAGTCCAAGGAAAGAAAAAGAAGAAAGTACTTCCACAGAGTGATTAATCCCATCTTAAAACAAGTGTGTAAGACAGGTAGGATAAGTCTCTCTCTGAAAATGCCAATCTGTCACCACTATCTATAGAAGGAGCCTTCACGAGTAGCTTGGAGTAGGTGTTTGACTTTTACACAGTTAAATTTAGACGAGATGATTGCCACTTTATAAGTCAAAGTGTTTGTTTATCAATGATTAACCATAATAGATTGAGAAGTTATGAGAGATAACAAAAGTAAAACTATAATGCCATTGATGGAGATATCACATCATAAGAAATAGCAGCGACAAATGCAGATGGTTAACATTTACATCCCCATTGTTTTTATTTTACTGTTAAACCTTCCCAGATTTTAGATCTCGTTTGATCTGAAGAAGGAAAAATTTGCCTCTGCTTTGGCATAAGCAAAAACTGCTGAAATACCAGTAGGATAAAGAAGTGATTTGTCCTGGAAATGTCGATTCTTATGTGTAGGGTCATTAATCCATAAAACAAATTTGCAAACATTTATATGTTTCCTTTAGTGTTGTTGGTGTCTCACTTGTCATGCATCTGACTGGGCTCTAAATGAAGATTGCACTCAGAAGATCCTGCAAGGCGTGTGCTGGCAGGACTCGGTTTTGCATGTCTTGACCCAATGTATACAGTCAGTTACACTGAAATAAACACTCTTGTCATCTAGGAGAATTAATCCTATTTCAGGCTGTTACCCAAGGGCTCTGTTGAGTATGTTCCTTTCACCAGTCATTACTACATTGCAGAAATAAAGAGATAAAATTTATTTTTCCTGTACAAAAATTAGTTCTTGACTATAGTGTAGTTTGCAAAGTTGATAAAGCTTGCAAAAAAAAAAAAACCCTCCCAACACCTCAGTAGTGCTCAGAAGCTTCAGCATATTGGGACGCTAAGAATTTTAAACAAAGTTGGAAAAAGCATATGGTATATATGGACGGGAAATCCTGTGGTAGTTTTGATTTTACAAAGAAAAAAGTAACTGCTTAAGTTCATAAATCTGATGTATGCAGCATTCAAATAGAAATATTCATGATCTTAGCTTTCCTCTTCTTTTTTTTCAAATGTTGCTTTCAAGTACAGATGGGCCCATACCACAAATTTGGGATCCAGATTTGGATTTGGACCAGACGTTTATCAGAGTTTAGGAATAGCTGAACCCAGCATCTGAGGTCAGGCTCTGGTGGAATTAACAGCCTGCTGCAAAGATCTGGATTGAGTGGATCTCCCCCACATTTCAAGGCATAGGTGTGGAAAATACGAGGATTTGATTTGACCTATCTCTAAGGTATTTAAATTTTAAAGTGAAAGACTTTTAGTGAAGTGGGAGGCTGTGATTATTGTTGTGCCTAAAGGATGAAATTGCATATGGGGATCCGATTGACTGAATGCTGTAGGAGACTGTAACAAGAGACAGGAACTGCCTAAAATGGTTTCCAGCTTAAATACTTGTCCAAGGTCAATAAGAGTATCTGTGATAAAGTATTGAGATCCCTGATTTATTATCCAGTACTTTCACCACAATAGGGTTGCCTCAGTATAATTCTTGATCTGTTCTAGAAGAGGATAAAATACCTTAATAACACCATACACCTAGGTGCAGAAAGAGACTTAGACTGTAAATGCTCTGAGCTCGTCTTCGGGCTACAAATCCCTCATATTTCCAAGATTAATGGCTTCTGATCCGTTTTTAAATGCTCCATGTGGATAGTGAAGGCGTAACTATCAAAACACTGTAAAATCATAATGTCTGTGTAGCTATAAATTACTGTTTTCAAAATGAGCTGGAGGTCTCCAACTTATTCCTAAGTGCAAATTCTTAGATGGTATGAAATTGCGCCAAAAAATGACTAGGAGCAAGTATTCTGTCTTTTGCCAAAGGGAAGCCAATTGTGGGTCTGCCTACTAACTCCATAGCAGTGTCTGTTTTGGTCACACTGAAATTGTCCTAAACAGTATAGATTGGATAGACCAAAATAATTTCAGATCAGAGATTGATTGAAAGGCATGAGGCTTTTTTGCATATTTCTCTGATATATCTTGTGTTTTTCATTTGTCAAGTTCCAAACTACTTTGTATGAGACTGATGATGAATTCAACTCATGCTAAAGTACCAGTTCCATGACAGATTGTTTTAAAAAAATGTTATATTGGCTTAGGGTATTTTCCTAAGTCAAATTAATGCATGGCATTCCAGAAAACAGGTAAAAGAGAATTTTCAACTCAGTATTTGAGTTAATACATATGCAAGGATTACTTCTAAAGAAAAAAGCGCATGATTTAAAAGATCATTAGGATAGTCTTTTGTGGGGCACGGAAAAAACCTTTACAGATGTTATGGGCTCTTTGGGGTTATGCTTAAATAAAAATTTGGAGAAGTGCCTCATTTGAATTTATACTCCCTTTGTGGTCCATCAAAAAGGATTCATCTCCTATTCAAATGACAAGTCAATATGTTAGTCAGATCAAATACCACTAATAAGATGCTAAAAATGCTTCTGAGGAACAGGGGGATTTCTTTAACAAGCCATAAAGTGCTTTTTAATCCATTTTTGACTTGTTCTTTGTGGTTCTCACAACTGTTCCATCATGACGCAGTTTCAGTCCTTTGTGCAGATGGAAAAAATCAAGGTGTAAATCAAGGGCAGTGCATGGATATTGCCTTTCCTCTCTAACATTTCCCAAAGCCACTGAGGTCCTCCTTGTACTTTCCTATCTCACGTCTATTTAAGACACTGGCGCTGGCGGGTGTTTTGGGTTGATAAAGCTGTATTTGATGAGGTTGCCAAATCACAGAGCCCAAGATTTGCTAAAGATTCAAAACAGCATAAAAGAATGGAACTGTATCTCTTCCCTACAACAGAGGTAGGAGACTTTGAAGAGAAGAGATGTTCCTGGTGTGCCCTGAGAGAAGGAAAACCCGGCTTCTCAGCTTTGCAGTCACTGCTCTCTCCTCTGCTCTGCAGAGCCATTTGCTGAGTTATCTGTCTGTGGAAAGTGGCCTAATATTGCAGTTTTGCTGCAGACACAGCTGCATGGGGCCCAGGGACGTAGGAGCTCTCCAGACATATCTCTCTATCAGTGGAAAGAAACGCTGAATAGATGCAGATATTATGAAGACGTTGATGAGGGGTTCCCTTTTTTGCATATCTTCCTGGTCACATCAGCAGAGCAGAATTCTCCTGTGTCTTAGCTCTGAGTTCAAAGATTGATCCTTAACATTTATCTGATACCCAGGATATATTTCCCAATCTGCTGATGGCAGTAGCAAAACTTCTTGTCCTGTTTAGCTTCGGTTGAAGTTTCACACCCCTCACTTTTTTTTTTCCTTTAACTAAACATATTTAAGTTTTGGGATGTGAACTACAATTAGAAACTAAATATCTACTTAAAAAAAAAAAAAAAAGGAAAAAGAAAAAAACAAAAGTGTTTTTGATTAGCATTGTTTTCCTTCCTGACTTTCCTTGTCTCTGAAGAGACCAGAATAAGTCAGAATTCAAAATTCACTACCAAATCTTTGCAGATAACCCTGAAAATGGCTTATGAAATCCCTTCATAACTTTTCATTTGCTGAAAGCACAATGTATCTGACCATCCCTATAATTTCCGATTGAATTTGTAACTGACGACGAAGAGTGTTGTGACAAGTTTATCTCTAAATTTTGTGTGGAACATGGGACACCAGCCCACAACATACTTCATTCCACAAATGTAAATTAGTTCATTCATTAAAATAAGTTTTGCAGGATCAGGTCTGTGAGTACCAACCGTTTGGGAAGGAGAAAATAAATAGCAATGTTTAATAAATACACAGTGTGCTAAGATTGTATTTATTAGTCTTTTGACATTTTTATCTGGCTCCTATAAAGAAGTATTTGGAGCTGGGACAACAACTGGTGCAGGTAAATTTCCTACATTGTGAAAGGATCTGGTATTTAGTTTATGGGAAGCAGGCCTGAGCAGATGTGAAAAGTTCAAATAAAGGAAGGCCAGATAAAATGCACTTTTGTGGCTGGAAAATCAAAACAGATGTTATTATTCAACCACAAAAAAATCTATTTGCACTTAAGTAGCATTAGGTGTCTGACTAGTTACATTTTTTTTTTTTAGTGAAAACAACAAAATGATTATAAAATTATATAGACTGATAAAGTGCTTTAAAACGTTACCAATGGACTGAATAGTTATCTAATAGAAAAAACCAAAGCAGATCTTACAAGACCAATAGAAATATGAGTAAATCTACTTTTCAAGGTAAAATCAAGAAGGATACAGACACTGGAGGAGCAACAAAACCAAATGGACTCTCCTCTCTGAAGCCCTGATGCATATCAGAGAAATGGTGATTTAAGATGGGTGGACTTTACACTACCCATAATCTTTTCTGGAGACCTGCCCATATGGAAAGGTTGATGCTGGCAGAGGATGACAGGTGCTGGAGATCCTCAGGAGCCCTTGACAACAAGAAAACACTTGTGGGGTAGGAATGCTGCCGAATAGTCTTGCAAATTATTTCTGATTAAAAGAAAATTCAATTTGGTTTCAGAAATTGACATATAGTCAAAAAAACACCTAATATAAATGGAATAGTACAGGAGAACCAAAATGGGTATTTCTGTCTGTGAAAACCTGCTCCTCTGAGCAATGGAAATAATCTTCTTCTGGAAAAGCTGATCTAGTTTGTAGGAACTTTGTTGGTCTGACGTGTTTCTACTCTTGATATAGAACTTTTCTGCTCTTGCTTGCTGGGAGTTAGAGGTAAGTTAGGAGTAGGTCCTGATGGCTTGCTGGATTTGGTAAAACTTGCCAGTAAATTGGGGACTTGCTGGCTGTTGCTTCCTTCTTCAATGGGAAATGGAGTCTCAGGTATTTTTATCTGAAGAATGGCAAAAGCGAGGACAGGGCTGCAGTTCCTTTTTGTTGCAGTATTCGAGTTACTGCAGGAACACTGAGGGTTTGCATGGTCGGGAGGATGTTGTGTAGCAACAGAACCTTTTCCTCTTTGCACTGTTATTCAATATTTGTTCATTGCTCCTCTTCTGCCCTGTCTTCAGCACCATCAGGTCTGATCCCCATTAACCTCCCATCTTACATCCAGTAGGAACTTCCAGTTCTGTTTTTTTCCCAAGGTGGAACTGCCCTGCACTGGGAGATGGAGAATTGAGATGTCTGGGGCACGAGGTCTCTCCCCAACCCTCCTGCTTTCCTGCTGCATTTCTGGATAAAATTCAGGCAGATCTGCTCTGAAGAGCTGGACTTTTCAACACAGAGATGAGTGGTATAACCAAAGGATATCTATCCCACCTCATATTTATAATTAGAAGCTTTTCTCAGCGGACCTATAGCTCATTTATTCTCTGTCTACCTGTCCCTGGAACCCATTTTTGCTGTGCAGTCTCCTCTCTCACATTAAGATTATGGGGAGTTTCCTCTTAGTTTAATCTAGAGATTACTGCAGCTGATTTGGGCTCTTCCCTGGTCTGAGCTCTGTGGTTAGCAGACATCAGTGATAGTTCCTCTCAATATCTGGGATTTTAGAAAAAAAGCGTTGTAGGTCCTCAATCACACAGATCTTCTCCACTTTTTGTTTATTTATAAATGCAATGGTGCCAGAGGCCACACCTTTTTGGGAAGGTGAGTGCTTAGCCATGATTCATACATTTATGAACCTGTTGTTCTTGGGAAGAGTTCAAAACTGAAAAAAAAAAAAACCACTCAAAAGTGAAAGAACCCCACTCAAAACATGATTAAATATTAATTCTAAAGGTGAATGCCTGGATGGCTTTCAGGCAATGTCAGGCTCCCAAAGTCAAAAATCAAAGGGTTTTTACAGATCTGAAATTCCTATTAAAATCTGTGGTTAAGCAGCCTAAATCCAATTGAAATGCAGTGTAATTAAGACTTTCAAGACACTTGGGGTTTGTTTCTAAGAAATGATGACCTGTAGGCAACTTGCAGCATTTTCAAGGGACTATGTAATTTTAAAACTATGAATACTGGTCATTTCTGTCAGGGACCTTAGAAAACCTCTGTAAAAATGCATATCCCTTAGGAAAAAACATATTTTTTGTGGCATCAAGGCCCAGCTAATACAGCTTCTCACTTGAGCAGGTCCTTCACACTCTCAAGGAGATTTTTGTTGAGATATTCCTGTGAAGGTGGGAAAAATATGATGCGAGAAAAGGTGAAGGGACCATTTGTCTTTTCCTTCTTTCCTAATGTAGATGCTAAGTATCTCACTGATGCAAAAGGGTTAGAGAGAGCAAAATGTGTAAATAATTTAATAAGGAAAAGAATTGTAAGAGAGAAATTCACCAGAGTAAGGACAATAGAGTACAAAATGCCATAAAAGATAATAGACTTAGATGAATTGGCATGTGTTAGTGATTATGCAATCATTCATTTCCCACAGATTTCTTTTTATAGGAAACCTTGGAAAATCCCTAAAGAACTGACCGAGTCGTTTAACCACAACAGGTTTCTTTTCAACATGGCTGGGAGTGGGCGAGAAATATTTTCACATATTTATGCACTGTTGGCTTGTTTGGAAGTGCTGGAAGTAGCGGTGCAGGAGACGACGGAGGACGGTGACTCAGCCCCACGCCGAGTGGGTCCTTCTGCCACCCTCCATGTGGGACCAGGCAGCACAGATCCAAGTGGGAACACACTCATGTGACCAGGAGCTTTGAGGTTTGGTCCATGACTGATGTGACAGGCACTAGGGAGGCTGAGGAGAGGGTTGTCTGCCCCAGAGAGTGTTCCCAGATCTGGGCTGGATGTGAATCCCTCTGGCTCGCAGGGAGCAGCTGAGCTCTCCTCGGTCACTGGCAGAAGTAGTCATTTGCTTCCTTGCTGTTATAGGCTGTTTAAATACTTGTACTTCTGACAACAATTTTCCTTCACCACTGGGCTAAGGAAAACAAGGCCTTGAGCTGCACTTCTGAGTTTCTTAAAGACTTTTTTTTCCTCCTTTCTTTTTTTTTTTTTTTTTCTTTTAAAACAGGCTGTCTTCCTTGCATTCCTCAGAGCAGCTTCTCACAGCCTCAAAATGTCCCTGCTGCTTTGAGATGTGTCACTGGAGGAGTCACCCTTCACCCAGCTGCCTCGCTCCAGGGAGGCCTTGACCAATCCCAGCACCCTCATGTGTGTAACATCTCTCTCAGATTCTTCTTCTGCTAAAGCTTCTTGGTGTTGGACTCGATGAACCTTGTGGGTCCTTTCCCACCCAGGATACTCCTTGACTCCATGATTTGCTCTGCCCAGCCCTGTGGAACAAACTTGCCCAAGCCACAGTGGTGAAGGGAGGAAATGAGCAGGTTTATGGACTTTCATGGAGCTTTGTGGCCCCAAAATACAGCACCCTGGATCAGGGTAGGTAAAACAGGTTTAATCACATCCATCTCATGAGAACCTTCAAGCATAAATTTGATGGTATCACTCAGATGATCTTAGTTGGGTGCAAGGTGTTATTCTTGTTTCTGCATAAGTAGCAGTATGAAAGGGTGAAAGACTTTGAACTCCAAGTCACCTTAAAAGACTGAAAAGTAAAATAATTTGGAGGATCTGGATCTCCCTCATGTTTCAGCTTTCAAATCCAGACTTCTGATGTCTGAGAGATGTCATAAATCAAAATCATTCACTAGGTTACAGACATTTCTGAATATGAAATAGTTTATTATTAAAAAAAAACCAAACCAATAAAACAAAAGAAAGCTGCCCACTAAATCCTGCAAGTGATTAAAAATGGTCGTTAAGAGCATTTGCAAATATTTATCTTAGCTTAACTTAGATGGGCACAATTTTGACTAAGGAAGATTTTTTTTTCTTTTAGCTACATTACTAAGTCAACTATGAATAGTAATGTTTTCGTTTTTAAGATGCATTGTCTCTCTTCTCAGTTTCAGCTCTCTCCTGTTAGAGTTTGATCTGCAGTACTTGGACAGACAAAATAAAACGGGGTGAGGGGCTGTACTAGAAAGAGAGTTTGATCAATCCCTTCTCAAAACACCAATACCCTCACCAAATCCTTCCCTTTCCCTCAAAATATCAACAAACAGCATCAAAACCTGCTTTCTATCCTCTGCAGCAGGGAGACCACCTGATGGTGGAGCTCACCTGATGGCTTTGGGTCGTCAGCAATGGTCCAGAGTTGAAAACTGTGCCCGAGTTCGTTTCCCACACAGTATCTGAGCTGATCACGGTTGTATGAAATATGAAAAGCAGTCAGCTCTAGTTGGCTCAGGGCAGAGCTTCTAAAAGGGAAAATTTCTTGACAGTCACACAATAAATTTTAAAAAGTTGTCATCAGTGAAAGCTGTGCATGATGGCTCTCACCTACGTTTGATCAAAAATGGCTCATGATTTCAGGTTCCTTTGAATTGGTCACTAAAAATGGTGCTGCTACCTCTGTTCTTATTTTAGTTTTCTTAGAATCATAAAATGGTTTGGGTTGGAAGCGACCTTAAAGATGATCATATTCCAGCCTCCCTGCCAGGGACACCTTCCACTACCCCAGGCTCCTCCAAGCCCCATCCAAACTGACCTTGGACACTTCCTGGGATGGGGCAGCCAAAGCTTCTCTGGGCAACCTGTGCTGGTGCCTCACCACTCTCACAGGGAGTAATTTCCTCCTAAAATCTAATCTAAATCTACTTTTCTTCAGCTTAAAGCTATTCCCCCTTGTCCCAAGTACCTCTCCAGCTCTTCTGGAGCCCCTTTAGGCATTTGAAGGAGCTCTAAGGTCTTCCCAAAACCTTTTCTTCTCCAGGCTGAACACCCCCAACTATCTCAGTTTGTTGCCACCCTTCAATCTTTCCACGGTTTTTACCTGTGATTCCAGTCTCTGTGCATGCCTTCACTGGCTAGGATGCTAAGTTTTATAGTGTTTTACAAGTATTTTTGCAATATTTTTGCAGTTAGAAAATACAAACGCAAGGTAGACTCCAAGTTGCCCATCATGTTTCTTTCCACGGGTCATGGACACCAGCCAGAGTTCCTCTAGCAGCAGTGCACTGAACCAATCAATCTCTGTGATTTTAAAGCAGTGTTAATCTAAAGCAACGAGTTCTGAATAATGTTTATTAACTATATTTTAATGACTTGTCAGTTTTCTAAAACACATGCCGAAGTATTTTAGAAATCACTTAGTAAATGCAGTTTTAATTCTGTTCCCATACTCATGGGCTGCTACTTACTTTAAAAAAAAAAGAGATTAGAAGGTTCAGATTTAGAGCAGCAAATTGTTCTGCTAATCTGCAGGTATTTCTCTTCTTGATACGGCCACTAATGTCTAATCTTAGCAACGCAGGCCCAATCATTGTGCTTTTACATTAGAGCTGCAATGAACTGTGTGCCAGGGACTTGAACTCTGGTGACAAGCTGCTCTGAGCCTGCGAGCTTTCACAGGAAAATGCTCTGTATGAGTCTAAAATGATCCTGTTAAGTTTTGTGCAAAAGATGGGGAGTTCACCATATGAGCTCTGGTAGGAGCAGCATGCCTGTGAACTTCTGGGCAGCGTGGGGTTAGAGCTGGCCACGGAAAAGAGTCTGTGCCATGAAAAATTTTCAAGCCTTTTAACTTGTTTCCATTTCTCAGGAAAGAGAAAAGAAAACCTTCGGAATTTTTCTTTTTTTCCTGCAAGGTGTCATGGAGTTAGGCTCTGGAGCACATCTTTCCTTCTGGATGCTGTCGGCAACGTTGGGAATGTCTTCAGATTTGGGATTTGGACCTGGACCTCCCACCATCCCTGGGTGCATAACCATCAGGCTATGGGTGAGTCTGGATTGGCTTCCTCTGTCTTTCCTCTGGCTATCCAAACTCCTCATCCCAGACTTAAAATCCTGGCAAAGGCATTTTTTGAGAAACAGCTACATCTCTGTGAAAGTTTCAATGCTATTACAATTTTTTGATCACTGGAGTTTTGGTGAACTCTTTTTACTGGAAGTTTTAATGGTTGTGACTGGTCTGTGACCTCGGTGTTATGACATGCCCTGGTGACATTTACTGTCCCTCTTCTTGGAGCATGGAACAGACTGATTTTGGTACAGATCTCAGTAATGAGAGATGGTCATTGATATTTGTTTCCTTATGAGTTGGGGTGTTGCTCTTGAAAGGGAGTTATTTGGAAATCCTCACCTAGAGGTGAGAAGTACGTCCAGGGAGTTATTTCCAGGTGTTGCTGAGCATGGAAGTCTTGATAGCTGCCTGTTTTCCATCTTTTCCTCTTACTTGAGCTTTGCCCTCCTATATTCCTGCACTGTTTCCAGTATTTCTGTGTTTCTGCAGCCAGGTGACTGTGCAGACTGCTCCCAACATGCTCAGAGCTTATTCACTTCCCCGTAGAACAATTGTCTCTATCTTTGTGGTTTTCCTCTGTCTCTATAGTCTCCTAATTCTTTTTCATAATCTTTCATTTTACTCAGTCCAAGTATGTGCTAGTTTTTTCCTCCCCTAGAAACTTCTCTGTTATTTTGCTTCTCAGACAAGGGGATTAAGGACATCCTTTGGAACCAGTGGTCATTTCACCATGGACTTTAGAGACAGTGAAGCTCTTGAGGACCAAAATGGTGAATACAACACAAAATCAGCCTTGATTTAATATTGTGAACTTTACAAGTTCTCTGCTTTCTGCTTTTCTACTTGGACCTATGGCCCACTGTGTAAAGAATTCAGGATGTGGGGGGTATTGAAAGAAACCACCATCACTTTCCGGAGCAGAATTCAAAGGAAAGTTCACTTTTCCTATTGCTTTTTATGTTTTTTCTATTCCTAGTGCTTACTCTTTTTTTTTTTTTTTTTCCTTTCCATGCTGCTGTTCTAATTTTTTTTCCCACTTTTAATTTCTCTATTAACTTTAATTAGGCTCATGAGCTTGATCACCAGGTGGGTTGCCCCCAAGCTTCCACAGCAATGTTTTCCATCTGCAGCAGGCTTGCAAGGGAATTTTGTTAAGCTGCAGATAGGAGATAGGAGCCTAATGTGATCGGATCCGGCGTACTTTATTGCTGAGTGTTTTTTATATCTGGTGAATTTGCCAGGAAGTGTTATATATTTAATTATTTTTAAGCAGGCAGGCTCAAGAGCCCCTGATCAGTGGGGTACCAGAGTGTGAGTGAGAGAAGAGGGATGTGGTGTTAGCCAGGGGAATGATTCATACCTCTGAAGTTAACCAAATGCTCGTGTATCTCGGGGAAGCAGCTCTGCATCTTCCAACTGCCTTTTTCTGGGGAAAATGCAGTGTAGGGAAAAAAAGGGAGAAAAAAAATATATAAAAAAAATCCCTGAATTCAGTTCTGGAGAATCTCAGCAGATGTGAAGTTCAGCACTAGGAAAGAAGATTGGCACACACCTTTTGGGAATTTTGTGCATGGTTTTCCTGGGCAGGTTCTTACAGCGTAAGCTTTTCCTGTCTCAAATGCTAAGTAGCATAAAATATGAGCTATCGCCGTAAATTGCAGTTTTTGTAGCCTTTTTTGGCATATTTGCATATTCATCATCTGCCTTGGGTTTTCTTGTTTTTATTCTTATTCCTTTAAAACTACATTTACCTGGAGAAGGGCTTAGTTCTGAGTGTATAAAATAAGCATTTTCTCCATAGTCGACTTTAATCCTAACAAAAGAATTAACACTCAGAGCAGAAAACCTTCTTTGGGTCCTACAGGGCATTAGAACATCTCAGGTGCTGGCTGCTGGTTTAATAAAAGGATAGGATTTCCATTTACTTCAGGCAGGCTTAATGTATTGTTCTTGTAGTGAGACAGTCAGAATGAGTCAGGAGCCAAAGAATACACTTTATAGACACAAATAATCGTAAATTCAGAATGTCACCTTTAGGCAGAGGCATTTTTATTATTGTTAGTGGAGCTGCTGAGTAGGTTTGATGTTTTATTCTCTTGAGTACTAAATGTTCCAGAGTACCACAGCCCTATCTTTATCAGGCTCACAAGGAGGGAGCACAGCCAAACTTGCTTCCTATACTTCTCTATGATTGATAGCAGATGGCATGCTTTAAAATAAACCTATCCATTAGCAGTCCTCAGTGTTTTTACTCAAGGCATTTACAACTGTCTCAACCAGAAAACACATTCGCTCCACAAGCTCGTTTCAGGCTGCAACAGCTGTACAGGTGCAAATCTTTCATTAACTCTTAAACCGTGGTGAAATAAACGCCACACTGTATTTTATTTTTAGTGGAGGAGGTTGATCTTCAGAGGCAGAGTGGATTTTGTTCTCCCTTTGCATGTGGCAGAGGTTCGTGTTAATAAACTGATATTGAAACACGGGAGGTTTAATTCAATCATTTTTCTTTTAATTTTTTTTTTCCCTACTCCTCCGTAAATCTTTAGGATGTTGTATTGCCAAGAGATAAACGTGGCTGTCTGTAGGTATATAGAAAAAACTGGTGATGTAGCAATACTGAAGGAATTGTAACTCAGGGCTGGGATTCCTGTGGAACAGCAGCCACCTCCTTCCCCGTCCCTGTAGCATCACCTGGAGTGGCAGCACTGGCTGTAACCCGATGGAGGGGAGGCTGCAGGTGTCCCCCACCTCTGCCTTACACTGGGGTTATTTTTCTCTATTCTGGTTTATTGAAGAGATGCAGAGAGACACATACTCACATGCCCACACACACACATACATTTTCAACCTGATTCTGAGCTCATTGCTGGCAGGATACTCCATAAATAAATTGCTAAAACCTGTCCCTCTATTCCAGTTATTTTGCACAGATTTCTATGCAGTACTCATAAAGGCTGTTAAAATTTATCCAGCAATCCTTCCAAAACAATGAACTCCCAAGAACCTCCCAAAACATTAGTACACTACCACCAAGAGCTTAAAATATTAGTAGCAAATCTTTAATATTAGCATTTAACATTAATATTAGACAAGATCTTAAAATATTAGAGCCAGATAAAAGAGTATTAACAGGGGTATAGGAGTCATTAAGCAGAATAACCATCACTGACTAAATGGATGCTGAAACTTTAACACGCAAACCAGTGCAGATGATAAGAACTTCACAGAGACAAGAGGATCCTTTCATTTAAAAGGAAGTTGGAGAGAGGAAGGTTAGGGATTTGAAAGCTGGTAAATAAAACAACACAGCGGGAGAAGTTATATAGAACGTGCTGTCTTGTTAGTGGTGATCGTGTCCTATGTTATTTTTCTTAAGCTGAAAAGATAAAACAGGAAGACAGGCAATATTCTGTCACAAATAAATGGAAATTGGGGCATTTTTTGTATAAATCCAAAGTAGCAGGAGAAAAATACAAATGTGCTCTCAGCACCATAAGTCTATGTAGGGTAAAGGAGGTGCTAAAATGATTTAGCATGATGGACTGCAGCTACCACGTTCGTTTTATGGCACAACAAACAAAATCTAGGGAATTTGAACTTGATACCATCGAGCCAGGGGAGTTACGCCAACGTGGAGACTGGATCTGCAGTGGGGCAGCCCCTGAGCAGAACTGAGCTCTGGGGTGGCAGCAGGGCCCAGCCCCTGGTACAGGTCTGCCCTGTGAGCACCTGGAGGATTTGGTGCTAAATGAAACAGAGGGGAAAAAAACAAGGCCAGCTGTAGACTTAAGAAGTTTAAGAGCATCAGTACTTGCTTCCAGCTAATCTCTCTTGATGACTCCTGTAAGCAGCCATGACTGGTCGTTCTTGTTAATTATTCAAAGCCCCACACCAGTTTTGCAGCTGAGTGGTGTAAGAGGATGTGCAGTGTCCCCATTTCTCAGTCTGACTGGGGGAAAGGCATGAGACATCACTGAGTGACAGCCTGTTTTCCACACGGGAAAGGTGAGGCTGGGAGGGGCTGCAGCTGACCCCATTCCACAACCACACTGTCACCATGACACCTCACCCCTTCCTGGAGGATCTGATGAGCAGGACTCATCAGGGTCATACCATATCTGAAAACTATGAGTGTGATGGCTTTTGCTGAAGGTTCAGGACTGCATTCTTGCATGTTGATTAATAATCCAAAACATACGTGGTTGCATTCATTAGTGCTCCATCACAGGAGGTAGCAGAAGGAAGAGCAGGCACCCCAGGATCTACATGATGTCCACCATATCCTCAGGCTGCCAGACACCAAAGAGTCAAGACTGTGCATATTTTCCCCTGTAAGAAAGATGGGGGCAAATTTTTAGCAGGGTCTATCGTGATAGGGCATGGGATAAACTGAAGCAGGGTTGATTTAGGTTGGAAATAAGGAAGAAGTTTTTTAATAAAGGAGGTAAAACTGTGAAGAAGGTTGTCCTGAGAAGAGGTGACTGCCCTGCTCCTGGTCAGGTTGGATGGGGCTCTGAGCAATATGGTCTAGTTGAAGATGTCCCTGTTTGCTGGATGGGGTTTGAACTATATGGCTTTTAAAGGTCACTATCAGAAGATACAGAAAACTATACCCAGAAAAAAATCTATTCCAAAAGGATCTGTTCAAGAGACAACCCTTGAGACAGTGTTGGTATGTGGGATGAGCGTCTGTTGATGCCCAGCCTATACAGATATATTTATATATATATATATATGTATATGCACACACACACACACACACATATTCCTCATTATATAATTTTTCAGTTTCATCATAGCAAATTGAATTTATTTCATTGTAGCTTTTGGAACTGCTGATGGGGTTTTTTTGGTGTAATACTGGCTTTTTGTTTGGTGTCCAGGTCTGCTCCCATCCACACAGACAGGTCCTTGAGCCTGAAGGAGAAAGTCTAAAACACTTGTCAAAGATGGCTGCTCTTTTTGGTGACTGGTGTTGTGGGGGAAGATATCCCAAGTCCATTTCTGATGTGATTAGGAGCTTTCTGAAGAAAACTTTGCATAAAACATCTTCTACCATATGCAGAATCTTGCACTTTTGATTGCCACTGACCTCACCGTGGTTGTTTCCAAGAGTCATGGTGTGCAGGTGCCCAAATATCTAAATATTGGCACATATGTTCTTCCTGAAAGGCAGGGAAATATCTCTTTTTATTTTTCTAAATGGGAGTCTCACTCTCTCAGTTAAACATATTCTTAAGCACTGTATGAGCTTGGGGCCAAAGAACACAGTTTATTATGATACCACAGGTTACTGCGAATTATGTAGGGCCTTTATAGCAATAGTTTCATTTAGTAAAGGAAAAATGAAAAATCCTTTTATTGCCCCTCCAAACCCTTTATTTATTAATGACCTAGAAGGATGCGATGTTGTTATTATTAAGAAATGAACAAATTTTGCCTGGATGGAGTCCAGCATACTCGGAACTGGTGTTGCCTTCTAATAGCTCCTTTTTCTGAATCAAGGAATAAGTCTCAGTTCCATGTCTGAGCTGGTAAATGGAGGGTAGCCAAGGGGGACAGGGAAGGGGAGGGCGGAGAAGGGCTACACTTAATCCCCAGTGGATTTGCCCTTTCTGTGAATAAGATGGATTTCTGATGCTGATCTCCATGCCATTCATAGCAGTGTTGCCAGTAGTAAATTTGTGCTTGAAGAACCCCCCATGCCCCCTGCTTTCTTGCCAAAGCTTAACTCAACTAAAATAAATCATATTTTGGAAAGTTAATTATACAGCCAAATAAGAAAAAGGTATTGAAAAACTGTTGTGGGCCTAACATTAAATGAATTTAAATTGGCAGTAAGGAACACTGGCACTAAAAAAAAATGCAGTAATATGGGCAAGCGGAAATAATGGAATTTAAACAAAAATGTAATGCCAAACATTGGGATCAGTATTCAGGCCCATTGCAGATGCACACAAACTTTCACAGTTTAAATGTTTTGAATTAAATTTGTTGTTTTATCATTTCAGTGTATTTCTTGGAAAACTAAAATATCAGGGGAATGTAATATTCCCACCTTCAATTGTGTTACCAAAGGTATATATAAGTCCTCTTTAAGGGGAGAACAGCCCGAGGCTGGGGGGTTTAAAAGCAGCTAAGAAACGAGGTACAGCCTAAACAGAAGCAAACCATTAAGAGAAGAGGGAAGCAAAGGGGGAAGAAAAAAGCCAACAAAACCCCCAACTTTAGGAGAAGATTAAAAAAGTTTCCCAAAGGATCAGCATCCTTGAGATTAAACATTCCCATATGTAGGCTGACATTTTAAAATGTGAGTCTTATGAAAGATAAGAAGGAAATGGTGAGAAATGCAACCTTAAATATTTTGAAGCACGACTTCCTGTATTATGTGGCAGTTGGCAAAACTTTCTGGGGAAAGATGCACGCCGCAAAATCCAAGTGCTGAAGAGCATGAGTTTTCCTAAAAGTTTCCTCCTGTTGCTTACTAGTTTGGTGTTCAAAAACTTCCACACCTTTGGAATAGCATCGCAGTATCCCTTCAACGTTGCTTTTAATCTCAAGGACAGATGTTTTAGATCAATCGCTCAAAACGGAACAGTTTAGCAGTCAGAAAACACTGTCAGAAAAGATTTGTTGTAAGGAAGACAAAACCGTGAAATAAAATTGAACTTTTATCCCCATTTGGATGGGAACTGCGCTTGGCTGGGAATCCCAAGGGGATGAAGGCAGTGGCCTATCATGTGTTGAAAAAACAAACAGATGACAGTGCTCTGCAGTAATCAAGCAAACGCTGCTTCTGGGAAATGGTGTGATCACCATTGTTCAGTGCTGCAGGACCTAAAAGAAAGATGATTATTGAAGAAAAGAAGGTGGCCTCGTGACTGGGGTGAGGGAAGACAGGATGAGCCGCTGCCAATGAGCCTGAGTTCCTGCTGGCCCTGGAGAGCCCATGTTTTCCTTGTGGTTAAGGTGTGACATAGCAAGTCTTGGCAGAGCGTCTGGGCTTTGTTTTCCAGTGTTGTTCAAAATCAGGAATGATGAACACACTAGCAGTCGAGGGTG
Organism: Corvus cornix cornix; assembly: GCF_000738735.6. Classification (NCBI taxonomy): domain Eukaryota; kingdom Metazoa; phylum Chordata; class Aves; order Passeriformes; family Corvidae; genus Corvus; species Corvus cornix. Next base: position 3,135,175 of record NC_046337.1, on the reverse strand, counting down.
TCGGTATTTCCTGGATACAAGATCCCTTCCAATGGCACATCTTCCCTGTGAGGGTGGTGCAGCCCTGGCACAGGGTGCCCAGAGAAGCTGTGGCTGCCCCATCTCTGGAAGTGTCCAAGGCCAGGTTGGATGGGACTTGGACCAACCTGGTGTAGTAGAAGGTGTCCCTGCCCATGGCAAGGAGTGGAACAGATGAGCTTTAAGGTCCCTTCCAACTCAAATATTTCTAAGGTTAGAAGATCTTTTTATTTCTGAAAATCCAATGCAGATGGGGTAGTGCCACTCATGTGAATAGCCACAAGCTCTGTGCATCCAGCCAGTAAACCAGAAGTGGCTCTCTCAGAACAGCCCCAACCTCGTGGCCCAACTCAGCATCCTCCTGCTTATCTCTAGATATTTTACAGCAGAAATATTAAAATTTACTCTTTTCCACAAGGCCTTGTTTTGTTTTGTGTCCCATGGTGGCCTGTTCGTATGCTGACCTGGAGTTCTGCTTGGCAGCGTCTTTTGGTCTAACCATACTGCCGTGTGGTACCTGTTTGGAAATGGCAGATGTTCCTACCAAGGACGGTGTCTTGGGACCAGTTCCACCCCTTTGTCCCGCTCACCCATGCTCCGGTGTGCCACGTGCTTTTCTCTGGCCTTGTACTTTGCTTTCGGAGGTTTTTGCAGAGCAGTGCCTTTCCCTGCCCGCCTCCCTCCGTATCCTCTCTGCTGGATGAGTTTGCATTGTGTGGTGTTTTCCTCTTCATTTATTGCAAACAAATCTGGTCTCTGCCATTTGTTTACTCTTATACTCTGTCTTTATGCCTCGGTATGCATTTTTAATTAGATGCGCTTCAGTTCTTTCACTGCTTGTTAACACTTTCGTATGGTAAGTACCGTCTCCACCAGTCCTGTGAGCCTTCTCCGTGCTTAGGAAATTCGGATTTGCTTCTCCTAGCCACAATTATCATTTGATACAGAGGCTTGTTCTCTGGCTGGCCTGTCTGCTGAGTGCTTACACCCTCGTTGTGGTCTTTTAAGGTTGTTCCCTTACGCAGTCGGGATAATCGAAGTGCCCTTATTCTGCTTATAAATATTCTGCATACAGAGAAATAGTGTTTTTGCTATTTGTCTGGGTTGTTTCCGGACTTCAGCAGCTCCAGTTTGGATGCCTGACATGGAGAAGTCCTGGACAAAGCCTGCAGTGTGTGCAGATCAACTGCCTGCATTGTGAGAAGTTCTTCTGCACACGCAGAGCGGGTCCCAGGGATCAGGAATGCGCCGAGTTAGCCCTGAATGCGTTGGCCATCAGTCCTGTGAATGGAGGATAGATGTGTCTGGAGGGGAATACTGGAGTCCCAGACACATGACAGCTTTCAAGAACTGCATCTTTCCTGAGTGCCAGTATTGTTAAAGCATAAAATTACTCTTTTTTTTTCTTTTTTTTTTTTTTTTTTTTTTTTGCAATAGTGTGAGCCCATTCGTGCTTCCACTGTTCTCTTTTGCCTCTGCATCTGACTCATGCCACAGGCAAAGGACTTCACCCTTGATAACTCCCCTCTATGCCATCAGCTTTCTGGAGATGATCTGGGAACTGGGATGGAAAAACTTGACCCAACTCCACCCTTTCCTTCCAATTTGCCCACCCTGCTGCAGCACTTGCCTTGTGTTGCAGAACCTGTATGATCTCCAGGATTTCACACCCTGTGAGTGACTGCAAGGTTAAAAAGTGACTAAAATGGCTATTTCCATCTCAGTCAGTCTTCCCTGACCTCACTCTCTGGCTGGGGGTGAGGTTGACAAAGGTCACAATCCACTTCAGAGTGCACAGGGATCGATATCTGCAGAAGCCAGTGCCTGGATTTGCTCCCTTTCCCTTGCCACTGCTGTGTTTCACAGTGAAGAGCCAAGAAACGTTTCTCCTCCCTTCCAAGAAGAAGGGGGAGAAAGAAAAGAAAGGGAAAAATAAAGGAAAAAGTCTTGTCTCCACACTTCCTCCCACCAGGAGGGCATTGTGTTTGGCCTCTGTTCCGCTTTTTGTTATAAATTTGCATGGTGTGATGTTTGCTTTGGCCGGTGTGCTGGCAGGGCAGCAGCTGGCATGCCGACACCACGACCGGCTCCTTTGCTGGAAGACTGGCCGGGGCAGGGTCCTCCTTGCCCCCTGTGGCATTGGAGAGGAGATGCTCAGTCTCTGGGAGGCTTCAGGAGGTGGAACACCCTCTTTGAGGGTTTGGGATGTCGAGGGCTGCCTTTTGCACTCAAATGTCGCGATTTCAGCGACTGAGCCTGCGAAAAACCATCGCTCCGTGGAGCACCCTTGCATTGGCAGGGACACGGAGCACATGGACTAATGGGTCTTTTCCACTTTAATTTCTACTCTAAAACGACTCTTTGTTACTGTTCTCAGACTCAGCGCCAACCGTCACTTATGCCACACACCAGATATTTCTTTCTATTCTGCCCTTAGCTTTGCAGAGAAGCCTTTAAAGCAAACAAACACCAAACTGTGAGAAACCGAGGGAAGATATGGACTGGCCCACTCGTTAGTGCTGGAATGTGGAAACTATGAAGACATCTTTTTTTATTACCAATGCTGGAAAGCACAGTCACTGAGTGGGCTGGGATACAATTTATACTACATGCAGTAGTTAAAAAAAAACTGCAAAAATGGGTGTAACCCTGGGCTGTGGTACAACTGGCCTTTCAGCCCCCACTTGAGATCGGGCCATCCCAAGGGGAAACTGTGGTTTGGAATAAGAGCATGCATTTAATTTCACTCGGAGAACTTATTGGAGTTGGCACTTCAAGAAAGAAACTGAAGTATATTTTTTGTCATGATTAGTGGCCCCCTCACCACTACGTTTGATTATGTTGGAAGCTGAAAAGTTAAATTCTTATAAAATGATGATTTACAGTCCGTGATTATCCAGGTAGGGTGCGTGGTTTGCGCCAGCTTGGTCATGGGACTCCAATCTCATCCTATTTCATTGCTGTGAGAAAATAAAACTAGAATGTAAAAAAGCTGAAAACACATCCCCTGATTGCTCAGGGAATTTTCTTAGTCATACGTTATCTTTCCTAGTAGTTTCAGTTATTTTGTCTCCACTAAAACCCATAGCAAAACACTGCCCTGACACTTTCCCCTTGATTCTGGATCCACAGCAGCCACATTTATTTTTATCTCGTGTCGTCTTTTCCCCTATGGTTATGCAAATCCTTGGAATAGGGGGCACAGGGAAGAAGCAATTTTAAAGCCAGTAAATTCCAGTGGAAGATTTCTTCAGTCACTCTGAGCAGGACTATCCTGGGTGCTGCTGTGGAGATGGGGCTGCCTCCAAACAGCACAGGGGTAGGTGCCAAGCGGGGAGGTTGAATATTTTCCTTGCAGACACGTAACTTTGCCCACAGGATTGAAGTCTCTTGCCTTAATGCTCTGCTAAGCTTCTCGGGAAGTACAAAGCTGTGCCTAAGGAAGCACACGTTAGGGAAATGTATCTCCTTATGATCAGCTGCTGGATAAAACCACGGCGTGGAAAGGGTTTGGTGGTGGGTGAAGTGTGAGGCTCATGAGAAAGATCTTGGAGAAAATAAGGGGCATCAGCACTTCATTCCTTTTCCCAACAATCTTTTTCTCTTTCAGTTAGAACTTGCTTCATTTTGATACGCTTTTTTTTATTATTATTATTCATTCTCCCCTTTTCCCCTGTTCGGGGAATTATTTTGAAATAGTAAAATCTATTTTATTTCATATTTATCTAGTTTCTTTCCCTTCCCTCCACCTCTCCCCTAATATAACAATATTTCCTTAAACCTATATTTAACTCTTTTGCAGTAGTACTCAGTGAATTCCCTGGCTAAAAATCCAGCAGGATTAAGACTGGGATGTGCTTTGTGAGCAAACATGTGTGTGCCAATGTACATGCGTGGATTTAAGACCTGTAGAATCATAAGATGTAAAATCATTAAGGTTGGAAAAGACCTCCAGGATCGCCGAATCTAACCTTTGACTGATCTCCATCTCTTCAACTAAACCAGACCACTGAGTGCCCTGTCCAGTCATTCCTTGGACACCTCCAGGGATGGTGACTCCACCACCTCCTGGGCAGTTTGACCGCCCTTTCAGTGAAGAATTCTTCCCAATTTCCAACCTTAACCTCCCCTGGCACGGCCTGAGGCTGTTTCCTCTTGTCCTGTAGCTACAGCCTGCTTTGCAAGTTTTACAGAAAAAGTTGGAGATATCAGAGTGTATGGCACACGCAAGAGCCTCCTGCCAGGGCTGTGCTTTATCCAGTGCTGGGTTAGTCGATGCAATTTGTGGTCAATGTCTGGAATCACATTCAACGCCTGTTTGCTCTTCCTTTGAGTACCATTGCTCTGCTCATTACTGCAACAAATTAACCATGGTCTCTAATCTTCTGTGGGGCCTAAAGTTTCTGCATCCAGCAACACACAGAACCCTATCCTTGCATGATGTGTCAAGGGGCTCTAAATGCATCCTTAAATGCTGCTTAAACTAGGATGAGTTTAAATATCTATTTAAGCTTTTCTCTGTTTTGGGATGGGGAGATGAGGGTGTAAATATTTATGAAAAAAATAATTTAGGTGCAAGGTCCCAGGTTTGAAAAACTCGGCCCATAAAATAATGCAGCAAGGGTGTTTGTGGTTATATAAGATAACAAAATTCATAACTCATTTGGATTAATCTCTCAAGTTACTACAGGGGCATATTGTGTTCACATCCATATTGCCTGATTATGAATTTATATTCAAGTTTTTCAACCTAATAGATGTACACAGTTTAAAATGGCTGACAAAGGCTAGAGGATTTGGTGTATAAACTCTGTCCTCTATGTTCATGAAGCACCATAGGGATGCCTGACCCTCCTTGGAAAGAGCCGAGTCTCTCCCATGTCAGTCTGCAAAGGAACTGCCCATCTGAATGCCAAAAAAAGTAGAATAAATCATTTCGTTCAGATATACATTTGAATATGCTCAACCTCAGCGCTCTTTTTCACATGTTCAGTTTCTTTGTGAATTCTCTAGAAGTCAAGTTTTTTGTTCAAACTTTTGGACTTCTTGTGATCTGGCTGGAAACTGGAACACATGGAGCCTCGGACGTAATCAGAAAATGTCGTGTGAAAACGAGGACTGCTGGGAGCAGCATCTTTCTTAAATTCCAGCTACTCCGAACTCCTTCCTTGCTGCTCGAGCCCTGAGCTCGCTGGTCATAGGAGTCTGTGTGCAGTCTGAATTGATTTCTGAGCCCAGCTAAGGGAAAGAGTTAAGCTTGTTCTCCCCTTCTCGTTGGCAGAAAGTTTGCAGTTTAAAATTACATACTGACTCTGGTGTAGAGACACAAGAAATTATAGAGCAGACACTGTCCAGGACAACGTATAATTTAAAATGTACTAAAGAATGTATACCACATGGCAAAGTAAGTGAAGTGCTTCTTCAAATATAAGTGTTTTGCATAGAAAGGCTGTAATTATCCACTCCTAGGGAAATGTTTGCATTCATTCTAAATCAATATTTACTATTCATCTCTTGTGTTCAACAAAACAAGGATTTAACATTTTTTTGTTTTAATGAGGTACTAAGACTGCAATAATACTACAATGTAATTGTCTTGATACAAAATATTGCTAAATTGTGTTGCTATTTCAGGAGCAAACAGTTTTTAAGAGGAGGGGTGTCCCTATTTGTGAGATGTTACTGCAGTAACACACAATTCAAACCCAGCCAAGCAGGGAGGCTCACCAGTTCCAAAGAGCCGTTAAAGCCGCCGCTCTGTTAAGGCCCTTAACTGGGATCATTCGGGTGAGTCCTCTGTCTCCCCCCGAAAGTATCAGCCTCTTTATAATGATTCCTTTTCAGCTGGCATCTCAACAACCACAACAATGATGTGATTTCTTTCTCTGGTTTTAAGCTTGGGTGTTTTTTTCCCCCCCTCCCAGCATCTTTCAGCCAGGCAGCAGCAGCCGAGGGCGGGCAGTAATTGGGCTGCAGCTGGCTCCACACGCTGGTTCAAACCTGTTGATGTAAATGGAGTTTCCTGAACTTCACCCTCCTGGGAAAATACGGGGGGGATTGGAAAAGTTTGCAGGATGATATCAGAGCTTGATCCTTTATCTTTTTCAAGGAACTGATCTACCTTGAAAAAAGTTTGGCGTGGTACTTGAGGAGGACATGGCAAAGAAAAAAAGTCCTCAAATTGCATGGGTAAGTCACTGCCCATGGTGAGGGGGGGATTGGAACCAGATGATTTTAAGGTCCCTTCCAACCCAAACCATTTTATGATTCCTGCACTGAGATTCGGGTGGAATGAGAGCATCTGAGAAGGATCAGAGTCTCTGGGAGGAACAGCACATTTAATCACAGCCTGTGGCACTGCTATTCTGTGGTTAGGAGGATGTCCTTGCACCAAGCATCCTTCTCTTTGAATTTACCTGGCATGTCTTAAGAAGTAATTCTCAGACTTCTCCAACTTCAAAAAAAAACCCAACAAGCATGCATTTTTGGCACTGCTGTGGCTCCATGTGAATCAAATCAGATAACTGGAAACACTTTAGTTGGAAAATCCTTTAAAATCCTTTTCTTTAATCTCTTATATTTTATTCTTGCACACTGCCCACCATATTCCAGGCTCTAGCCTACCCTTCCCTACACAAAATGCTTCCACTTCTGCTGCTAAAATTCACAGTATGAGCATAGGCTCTTGAGTGGATTTCAATCTTGTGCTCAAGCAGATCATCCTGTATTTTTTCTCTGAGTCTGAAGTCATTCTTTTCCTCTTAGAAAATCATGTACATAAATGGGGTCAATAGCCCTGAGAGAAGAACAGTCTCTTTCCCCAGCAAATGTTATTGTAACTGGTGTTTTAATTCTCCAGATATCACTCTCAGTGTACTGGGTAACAAAAGGCTGTGTAGTGCCTAATCATTCAGCAGTGATCCAGGGAAAAAGCAGAAGGTTAAGAGCAAGTTCCTAAAGTCTGTAAAATCAATGGGACACGAGAAAGGGAACTGAAGTGTACCAGAAGGGAACTCTTGAGGGTCATTAAAAAAAGCAGAAACTGATTATGAACAGAGCTTTTTACCCAAAGAACTGGAGGGGGCCAGCAAAATCATTCTGCTGCACTCCAGTTAAATGTCTAATAGTGGAGACATTTTCTACACAGCCCATAAAGGATAATGAGGATGCCTTTGATAGCTTTCAAGAAAGTTGTTCTTGTCAGTGTTCACAAAAACATGATCTGGGCAAGCACTCTGCACATACAGCCCATGGCGATCGTACATGACGGTGAAAGGGAAGATGGCAGCCCAAAACTCTGCATTCCATCCCTGAAATACATCCCGTCAATTACATGTAGGAAAAATTGGATTGACCTGACAATATGATGTCAACTGCACTGGTGATGAAGCTTGGTGTTGTCTACTGCTTTGATGCCTCACCTTGCTGCGATGGGGGATGTAAGGAGAGGTGACAAAATCGGGTCACTTCCTCCAGAATGAGTGAGAAATAGGGGTTTGTCCTCAAACTTACTGAAATCGATTACCAACAGCAAAGGTTGGAATAGAATCTAATTGATTTCTTCTCAGTTTCTGTGTTGGGAAAGCAATCCACGGTAGTGGGAATTGGAATGTTTGTTCTCCTCCTGTCTCTGACCCTGATCCTCTGTGCGGTTCTGGGTGAGTCACAACTTTGCTGTGATTCATTTTCCCAGCGAAGAAAATTAGTATGATCCAACTTGCAGATCTTACCGGTGTACTCTAAGAATGATTTGTAAAAACAAATTAAGTGGAATTGTATTTTAGAAGTGAAAGGTTTTACCGGCCACCTTAAAAGTAGAGATCTGGCTCATTGAGAGCAGACTCTGCTCTGCTTTTAGACTATAGAGCAGTTCTGTTGGGGAAAAATACCAGAAACCTTTCTAGTAAAAATGAACTCTGAGTTCTTTGTACTTCAGAGGAAACAAACGTTTTCTCCAGAAACAGGCGTTCACAGGGATGAACCGAGTGTGAGTCAGTCCAACAGTGCTACAGCCAAATTGTGAAACTTTTGTGTCATCGCCCTGTGATTCCAGCTATCTTCAATTAATAGAAAAAAATGCAGGAAATTCAGGTGGAAGGAATGCATGGAAATTGAAGTCAAAGAAAAATATTCGTTGTGGCCTTGGCAAAGAGAGTTTTCTAAGCTGAAGGAGCTTTTAAGCAATTAGCATCTGCTGTGTGCAATTACTGAGTGACACGCAGCCCCAGATGGAGGGCTCAGAAGCCAGTGGCCATCTGGATTTTGGTCTTTATCAAGGGTAGGCTCTGTTCTGGGTTTCACCTGGCCCAGGAGAGAGACCTCCCTCTGCCCCACATTGCACAGTCAACCGTGAGTCATTGGTGGGGGAAAGAGTGAGACAATTCCTCCAGGTCTCTCAGGTCCAAAGCTTTCTGAAGTCACCGGAAAGATTATGACTGGAGATGTTGACCTCTGAATTGATGCATTGCCCCCAGTTTTCCAAAATGAGGTAAGTTACTCAGCTAAAATCCACCTCTGAGCTGTAAAAGTGGCTTGATGTGCTCCAGCCTCCGTAGGGACATATTGCTTGGGAGCCTCAGCATCTGAAATTACACAAAGAAAATCAGCTCTTAAAGGGAGAATTTTGTCAACAGGCTTTTTTATTTACAAAAAATGCAATTAAATTTTTCTTAGAAGTGCTGAGAGGTATCAGACCCAGCCACAGAGACTAATTCTCTGAAGTAATGTAGTTTTAAAAGTGAAACTATAGTTTAGTTTGTGAAATTCAAAAAATAAAAATGAAAACCAACTGACAAACAGTTTCTGACTACTCTGTATCTAAAAATGGGCCACTCTGATTTGGTCTGTTTAAAAACTGTGAACCCATAAGGCTCGTATTCCAAGTTCAGCATGATGAAAATGAAAATTGTTGAGGTATAAACCCTTGGAAAACAGGGTTTATAATGGAAACAGTAATTGACTCTCAACTACCGCATCAAGAATACAATGTTATAATACAAAGCCTCCGTCTTGGGATCCCAGCTCTGCTTCTGACCTCAGGCTGGCAGACAAACACCTCACCACAGAGCTAACTAATGGTTATAGGTTTGGTGTTTTTGTTGTTAGTTGTTTCTCCTTTTTTTTCTTTTCATGCAAGAGCAACATGGCAAGTGAAGAAAATTTATAGGAGCAAAGCAAAATTGGCCAACAGTTCAAAAGTTCTCTCTTGTAAGTTTTTGATATTTTTCCCAATCACTGGTTCGCTCTCAGCTCCTAAGACCGAGGAGATGCCGTGATTCTACTCTGGATGAACATTTTATTTTGCCTGATAATCGTATTTATCTCAGCTTTACAAATAGTTTAACTGTTCCTTCAAAGGTCACAAATTTGGTTATCCCGAATGGAGAAGACCAAAAAGGACCAATATCTTTGTAGCTGCTGACTTTCCCTTCTCTGCATGACTGACGGAGAGGAGAGGAAAAGCAAACATTCCATTGATCTTATTAAAGATGCTTCCCAAAGCCTTTGCCTGGGCTGAGCCAGGGTGCTACCTTTGCCACCAGTTTTGGCTCCCATGACATCCTGTCATTTTGGGCTACACAGAAAGTATCAGTTCTAGCTGAAAATATCATTAAAGGTGGTGAAATGGGGAAGATCAGGAAGCTCATCGGGGGAGACTGGCTGTAGTTGGCAAACCCATGTGCAGACATGTGAAATGAAAATACCCTGAGATCAGCATGCATTTTAAAGGGAAAAAAAGGATAAATTCTACTGAGGTGATTGAGCTTGAAGTACTTTAAAAATTCCTGCTGTTCTGTGAAACAATAGGTTATCAAATTCATATTTTCTTAAGTATTGAAGGACACAGAGCAGAAGCATTTTCTGTCCATATCTGGTCTTCTTTCAGCTACAGATTAAAAATAAAATGAATTGCTTTGGTTTCTTTAGGCGTTGAAAAAGAGACAGAGCCATAAGCTTCAATCTTGGTAGACCTACACCTTCTCCTCTGCTGGCTTTTGCAGTGGCTGTAGTGGTGTTTACAACTGTACCAGGTGGGTGCACAGGCAGAGCAACTCACAGCTTCCTTGGTGATCACTATTGGCACTTTTCAAATCCAAGGAAAAAGGTCATGGATATTCCAGCAGTATAATTTACCTCTTAGGCAAGCTTCCCAGTGATGGGCATTCTTTTTTCTTACCTTTAGCCACTGAACACCTTTCATTGCAAACTATCCTGTTGATGTCAGCGTAGAGAATCTGGAACCTAAACCAGAATACTATTGTTAAATCTCTTTTTCCTGGAATAGAGAAAATTTACCTTTACTGGCAACCATGCCTTTATTCAAATGCTGCTCCTTGTGAAAATGATTGGGAAATTGCCAGTGCAAACAACAAACAAAAACTCCAAGAACTGGCCCTTTATGACGAGTGATTTATGATTTATGCTCTAAACTATATAAACTACATATTTCTATTTGGATTTGGAAAAAAAAAACAACAATAGCTCAGCAAAAAAAATGTGTACAGTTGTGGAATGTTAGTACAGTCTTTGGCAAAGGATCAAATAGAGATAAGGCTCGATTCTACAGGGATATTAACATTCTTTAAAGCCATCAATGTGAAATAAATCTGAGAATGTATGTTTAAATTATAAAAAAAAATACAGCATGAATATGCATTTTGTAGTTAACTGCTCCCTGTTGTTTTGGGCTCTTGTCCTGCTTTAGCACGATTTTTTGAGGAGGAAAATCCTGACTGGAGCACAAGTTACATTTCAAGTCCTATTTTAGGTGGTTTGCAATCGTGGATTTCCCTATTTTTTTCTTATCATTTTTCTTTGATTTGCTTTTTTTAAGAGTATTATCCAACTCAGCTTGGCACGGCTCAAGTGCACAACTGCAACCTTTTCCATGACCCAAAAGTCAGTGCCACTCTGTGGGTTGGCAGTTTGCAAATAAAACATATCCTTAATGAAGTGTGGAAGCTCCTGTTCTTTTCCCTCCTCAGGAGACGTGCCTTAATCTCTGGCTCAGAGCCTTGTCAAATGCTGCAGTACAGAACTGGCAAGCTCGATGCTGCTAATGGATTGAAACCTCCACCAGGTTGTGCATTTCTAGAGGGTTTTTTTTTTTTCTTGCTCCTTTCTTTTTTTTTTTCTTTCCCCTAAATGCTGCAGCAACCGAAGCATCACTCCAGCCCTCAGTCTTCCATAACGATTGGTTAGGGACTTCAACGACAACGCTACAATACACGTAAGAGAAATTTAAATTATGCCACTGAAGTGTACCAAGGATTTGGTTGCTTATGTAGGTCAATTATTAAGGGAAAAAATAAGATTAAAACCAGAGGGCTGTTCTGTGTATTTGAAGTTATTCCCGAAGATATAAAACTGTGCTATTTACGCTTATGACTCGTGACAGGTTCTCTAAGTCACAGGCATTTTGTCTCTTCTACAGCAGAAGCTGAAAATGTTTGGATTTTTCACTTCTGTTTTCTTTTTTATTTTCTTTTTTTCCTAGAAAATCACCATAATCTAGTGAAACAGATTTGAATAAAATGACTAAAAATTACTAAAAATGCAGGACTGGAAAATATCACAGTCCTTTTTTTTTTCAGGTTATGGTTGAATAATATTGAGACAAGGCTAGTTTTCACTATCTGTGGCATAAATTGACAAATTAAGAAAACTCTGCATTTCTTTTCAAAATCTGGATTTTTTTTTTTTTTCCTTATCACACAAGTACGCTATGTGATCTCAGATTATTTTTTCTAAAAATTCTGGGGTTTATACAGCTGAAGAAAATTTTGTCTCAGAATTTACCTCTTTATTCAGTCATTTTGAGAGAGGTCCAGGCAACCTGATCAGGGTGCAAAACGCAAAGCACATTTTCAGCATGGTGAGCAACAACCTGCATTACAACCTGTTGCTGTCCAGAGCTTGAGAACTTTTACACCAGGGGGAAAAAAAAATGCGGAAAGGAGAAAAGCAATCATTCAATCCCTCACGCTAGGGGCAGGAACTTGTAGTGCTCCTTTAGTCTCTGTTAACCTGGTTCTGTCAATGTCAATAACTCTGTGACATCCTGGGAGGAGGGAAAGCCGTGGGATGCCGGGTACTTGGGTGCTAAAATGTTATCAAATAATGTATGCGAGGTAGCGCTGTGTGCTCCGCGTCATTGTGCCTGTGCTCCTTGAAAGCACAGGGACTCCTGGGGGAAAGTAGGTTACCCTCAGTTCTGCTGGTGGATGGAAGGGGTGAAAAGGAGGTTTTCACATTCGTGCCTTTTTAGATCCACACTCTAGCGCATTACTGGAGGGGTCTTGGTGTGATTTCTCTACCGAGCAGATGGGAAGTCACGTTTTCCCAGCAATGCTTTGGCAAATCTTGGGGTTTATTGTTATACTGAGGTTGGAAAAGCCCTCTAAGGTCATCGAGTCCAACCATTCCCCCAGCACTGCCAAGGCCACCACTAAGCCATGTCACCAGTGCCACATCCACACAGCTGTCAGATCCCTCCAGGGATGGGGACTCCAATGTCCAAAAGGGTTGCACGCTGCATCTCTGTTGATGTTCTCCACAAAGCTTCTGTGCATCTCTGGGAACTACTGGAGCAACTGTTCTTCTCCAACATATTTCCATCAGTAAGGAATTTATGTAACCTGGGATTACCATCATTATTTCCCCTCCAGAGGATTTCATTAAGGAAAGTGTGGGAACATCCATGCATCATCGCACATAGATGGTCTAGAACCCCTGGAGCAGCTCAGCAGCTGCCTCTGCTGCAGGTTACTTAAGTAAAAGTACTTTTGAGATGCTTGCTGGAAGTAGTGGTTTGCAGTCTGTAAAGGCACCAGATCTAGGAGAGGAAATAGGATATGATATAGGAATTGACCTATCTGTGAAGAATTGTTATGTCAGTTCAGGAAGTTTCTGGAAGAGAAAAAAAAAAAAAAGGTAATGTTTGGCTATCTTTTCTTAGAAGGCTGAGTTTTACGTTAAACAATTATATGTCTAGAATGCCTTGAAAGAAGACTGAAAGGACACCAGAGTCCTAGGGAACAAAAGGAAATTTGTGGAGGAGATTAGATGCTGCAGAAAAGCTGAAGCTTCGAGGCAGAAACAGTGGGAGCTGTCTGGAGTGGGGAAAGGCACAAGTGGACAGATTGAAACCTGTTTGTTAAACTTGTACAAGGATGGACTAAAGAGTTGAATACGAGGTGAAAGGAGAGGACTTGAGGAGCTGCTGGAATGTGGTGGCATTATTTAGCTGCTGGATTTTGGATGAATGACTCTGGACTTTGAAGTGCAATCCGTGGATCATGTCACTGTGAAGGGAATCCTCACAGAGTTATTCTCCTCTGCCTGCACAGACCTCGATTAGTGGTAAAGGCCCAAAGTGGCTGAGACACATATTAATGTAAGGCCACCAGTTGTAAATCAATATTTGAGGTAAATGGCTTCAACTGTTCATTATGGAAACTTCATTCTGAGAACAATTATAAGTTTAAAAGTGAAAGTGAGATTTGGCAAGCAGCATCCATACTTAATCAGTCACACGGTGGTTTCATGCTTAAGATGGAGCTTGCAGCTTGTTTGTTCTGAGAAATGCAGTGCATTCATTCATCATGTTTATTCAAATTAGGGCTTCTGGGGAGTAATGACAACGTTATTGTGCAGAATTACCCGCTGTGGTTCAAAGAATGCACCTGCCAGTATGAAAATCAGGGAATCTGGTGATGGCAGGTTTATAAAGAGTTCAGCAGCCCAGTGTTACCCTGCGAACAACAACAGAGCACAAGCTCCTGTGACTACCTTGACAGCAGCAACCAGTACTGGTAACTTTACATTTCTTCTTTAGTTCAATAAACTTATGTTTATGTCACTAAATGTGAGCTTTTATTGTCAGCACTGGAAATTTGGGCTGTATCACAGCTACATTAGGAAGCACCGTGCTGATTGCTGCAGAATTAATTTGGGTATTGCTTTTTATTTTCTTGAGGAAAAAAGGTTTTATTATTATCTTTGCTTTTGCAGAGCAATATATTTCTCTGATGACTTAGAGCTGCCTAAATCAATTCCTTACTGAATTTCTATACATTTTTAAGGTACTTTACCTCTTGTAAGGAGTGATTATTATTGAGTAGCACATACACTGTCTGTAGGAATAGTTATTGGGTTTTTTCTCTGTTCTTATAGAGGTCCCGTTGCCAGTTTCTCCTCCTCCTCCTCCTCAGAATTAAAAAAATAGAAATAACAGTAACAGTCTTGCTGTTTTCTCCCTTCCAAGTAGGTAGAAGAAAATTACTTGATTAGATTACAGGGTTTGTATATGTGTTTAAAGAATTTATTGTGGGAAATCTATACTAGAGCCAAAATGATTAATGGTAATTAATGTTCCCACATTTAATAACGAAAGAATTAATAGAGAGCAGCTACTTACCATAAAGTGTTTCCTTGACATTTCTTACTAAAAATAAAATTTCTAATCATGCCACATAGATTTTTGGGAAAGAAGAAAGAGAAAGATTAGGCAAGGAAACATCTCACTGTAATTTAAACCATTATTTCTCTGACAGCTTTTTATCTCCTGTCTGGAAGAAACAAACATATTAAATTTTTTATTAAAATAGTTAAGCTTTGTGAGAGTACTTTTTTCCCCAGTGCAATAATAAATATTTATTTGTGCCAGAAACAAAGAAGTTTCTCTACGAGGCTTTTAGTGATGCTTAGCCAAAGGTAGGAGTCTTTTAACCTCATAAATACAGCTCTTATGCTCGTGCTTTCTCTTCTTCAGTAGAAATTTTTGATGTATAAGTAACATTCCTACAGAGCCTGGGTCATCCACTGGTATTGATCACCTGCCTCCCTGTCCTCCTTTGACTGTTGTTTATGAAGGATGAAGTGCACAATATCAATTAAAGAACAGCTCCAAAACACAGAGTTAAGCCACAGCCACAGTAAATTTCCGAATAAATAACAAAGGCTTTCCAGCAAAGATCTTCAGACATACGGGCTGGACACTGGATGTGGCCAGAGAAGGAGTTTAATGTGACCTAGCGAGCTCTTGCAAAATCCTCCTTCTGTTGCTTGTGCTCTGCCTATCCCCTGTTGTGTTCCATTGGCATGGCTTTAAATATCACCTCCTACCCGGCAGCGCCGCAGGGGCAGCATGTCTGGATGGAATGGTAGGAGACTGGTGCTAGGCACTCACATCAGAAAGGGGATTGCATCCATTTGGGAAAAAGCTCTTGGCCAAGGTGTCCAGTACAGAGTGAAATTCCATCCTTTTGAAGGGGGGAAAAAAAAAGGAAGAGCATAAAAAGAAAAATACTGTCAGATGTCCATGTACTATTAGCACAGAATAATTTATACTGAATTCTGCTCTTACTGTTTTGGTAGATCTGGATGTGCTCTGCCTATGATCTGGATGTGGCTGGGCTTTCTCTGTCTGTGCTTCTGGCAAATGTGGTCAGTATTTAACCCAGACTGTATTTTTGTGCTTGCCATCTGCTTAATTCTGAATGTCAGATCCACAACTGGCCTGGTAGTTATTGCTATTCAGCTGTTTTGAACCCAGCTCGGTGCAGCAGATAGGAGAGGATGTACTGCTTGTGTGAAAATGTCATTTGAGCTGAGTCTCCTCCCAAGAGTTAAACCCAAATCTTCCTGTGAAAATAATAAGAAGGAATGATTCTCCTATTTTTTTATTGCATTGTTTTCTCCAACTTTGTGCCTTCTTGGCTTTGTTGCAATTAGGAAAAATAAAACAAAACAGAAAATACAGTAAAGGCTGAGCTTGTAAGAGTTTTCCATCTGGTTGGAATACCATGTCAATGGGCATGCCACGCTAAACCTTTACAAAGTAATTTTCAAAGAGATTCTATGTTCTCAGGTGTGGAAAAACTTCAACACGTGACTTAACGGGAAATGTTTAACTGAAGTGGGCTATTAAATTCCCAACTTTAACTCTTCCAGGCTTTCTTACATGGTCAAGCTGGTCAGATTCTTGTTTGGAACATCTAATAAAATAATTGGAAATGGTTTTGATGACTCACTATAACTTAGAAATTTGGATGTAATGCTGGAAAGCTGGGAAAACTGCTTACAGTCACTTCATGTTGGGGAAATTACTTAACACTCACAGTTATTTGTATACTTCACAGGTCTGATTCAGTCTTACAGTTTTGATGTCTCAAACAAACGTCAGCACCTTTACAAGGAGCACATTGACAAGTGGATGAGACAAGCAAGTGGGCTGGAGAAGACATCTGCTTCCAGTCTTCTGATGTACCTCGAGGACCTGCGTCTGGAGGTAGGAGAGCTGCTGCAGGATGGGAGGGAGAGCTCAGGAAGGATCTTTTTTTTGGTGCCTGAAACCTGGGTCATATTGGGTGCAGTTTGCCAATCTCTTGGTGCAGCAGCACCCGTAGAGGTCAGAGGTGGTTTGTGGCTTCAGAAATTCCTCCAGATTGAAAAAAGGCCATTTTATATCAGAGGCTGTGGGAAAGATGCAGGAAGGAAGGCTTGCAAGGGCATGATCTGTCTCCTAGACTACAGTGCATTTCCAAGATATGGCCCCCACTGCAGGAGGCTGAGGTCAAAATGTGCTGCAACTGCATAAGAGGTTTTTCCTTAGTCTTGCTGGATGATGTGCCCAGTGTCCCCTTTGAAAAGGGTGTTGCCTGTGCTCCAGTGCTCCATCTGGCTGAAAGGTAGCTCTGCCTGCCAGGCCAGCAATGGGAGAGTGCACATGGACATCCTTGGAGGAGACTTTTTGTTTCCTCACCCCCCATGCAATCCTTCTGCTCAGATATGGTCGAGTAAAATACGTACACAGGTGAATAAATTTATTGCACAGAGCCACCCAAAAGCACTTATCCAAACCCTATCTGCCAGAGATTAAAATGTTAAGGTATGTCCGATTGTAATCCATTTATTGTTTATGAATTCACCATCCTCTCGAACGTCCCCGGGCGCCAGGTTTTGCTTATGGATCTCTGAAACAGCTGAAGGAAATGTAAAATCAAATGTAGACAGACAGCTCCCTCTCGAATACATATCCACAGAGGCTGAGGAACACTTGTTATGCTAGCAAGGGTGTGGAATAAATTACGCTCAGGAAATTTGCTCTGGACCCACCTATTTCAGACGAGAGGCTTTGTGTGCCGTGCCGGAGCCACTCCTGGGGGAGCGGCCGTCACCGTGGAGCAGACAGGTGGATCTGGAGATGCTCGGGCTCGCAGCGTGGCACAGCACCAGCAGATCAATATTTAATGTGAAGGCTGTTGCAGCCCTTCACATACATAATTTATCCCTGATTTTGGGTACAGCTGGACCTGAGTCAAGCTGTGCTTCCAGACTGCAGGGGTATTAGAAGTGGGTCCAAGTGTTTCAGATGGTTCTCACCTTCTAAACAGGGCAATTCCAAAGCCAGGATCCAACTCTTTCCCTCCCCTCTCCTTCGCCCAACACACAAACAAACGCTTTGGGGAGGTCTTTGAAATTTGTGTCGAATTACGCCGACTTGCCCTCATTGAGGGCACACAGCAATGTTTGTATAGAAGAGAATTAGGACCCCAGAAAGAATTAAGCATTTCAGAGTTTAATTAAGTGGGCTAACAACACATGAGCAAAGTCAGTCTCATAAAAGAGAACTTTATTGTATGAATTGACACAAAATAAAAGCCCTTTGGGATTCAATTTTAAAAAAAATCTGGAAAAAACCCCACATTATGGGGAGTAACCTGGCCACCCTGGCTCATTTCAGTGAGCAAATATCTCTGCTTGGGATTTTTTTACCCTGACAAATGATTAAATTCCAGCGATACGATAGCACGCAATGCCTGCGTAACAAGGTATGAGCAAGAGGGATTTGCTTTTGACTAGTTAAGAAATAAGCTTACTAATTCACAAATTTATTATAAGATTAGCCTTTAATACCTGATAATCACCTTCGTCAAGGAAAATTTCATGTCTTCAAAAGGCAAAGGAAATTTATAGATGGGTCTTGAGCCAGGCTCGTGGGTGGTAGACAACATCCAGGCAAGGTCCAGCCTTTCTCTCAGAGCAAGAGAAACAGAAACAAGACAGGCATGGCAAAATCTCAGATGCCACAAGATTATTAATCTCTTTGCAGAAAACAAGTTTGATCTCTGTCAGGCTGTCCATTAATTTTGATGGAGGTACTTTTAAGATCTTATGTTTGCACTTCAGTGGGGCTGTTACAGCTAAATATGCAAGTAAAAATGTTTTCTCATAATGTGTACAGACAAGTGTTCCCATTTCAGAGGTGGTGCTGTCATACAGATATAAGAACATCAGTATTTGCTAGCCTTGTTATTATCTTCTTTGCAATAGCCCATCTGGACCTGAACTAAGAAATGCTCCCAATGTGATAGGCTCATACAAACATCTGGTGCAAAAAGAGGCCTTTCTGCTCAAGGACTTTTAGCTCGAACTAATGAAAAAGGCAAAGTGTGGGAGGGAAAAAAAGGACAGAGAAGGAAAAAGAAAAAAATAAGTTTCCACAGTCCCACAACCTTTCACTAACAGATGGAAGTCTGTCTCCTGACTCCCAGCTGAGACCCATTGCCAATAAAGGATATTGTGCAACTGTTGAGCACAAGTTTATACCCAAGTCACTCATGCAATGATGTTGTGAACAGGTATGAGAGTAGCACAAGCCCTGTCATATGCCAGAAGTGGTTGTAAAGACGAATAACTATAAATATTCACTGTGCTGCTGTCATTAGCTTTCAGATTCAAAAACCACAGGCTAAGGACAACATTTTATGCACAGATACTGAATCTGGAATAAGATTCTCCTCCCTGGGAATCAGGTAACACATCAGTTCTTCTACACTTCTGTAGAAATTAGGTGAAACAAAGACTTGAGAATCAGCCCTTGTGGAAAGGAGGAGCAAAGTTAACATTGTACCCTGAGATGCAGAATTCCTGAACTCTCATTGGCACTGCAGATTCAGTATTTGTATCCTTCATTTTTGATATGATGGATCTGAATACGGCCATCCTTTGCCATAGTGCCTCAGTTTCCCCCCAGGTGCTGTGTCTCACATTTGTCTCCTGGCTGAGCCTAGGCCAGCAGAAGTGTTCCTGTAGAGCCTTCTAGAAAGGCTTAGGTTGGAAGAGCTCTCCAAGATGATTGAGCCCAACCATTCCCTGGCCCTGCCACCACAAGGCCATGTCCCCAAGTGCCACATCCACGTGGCTGTTAAATCCCTCTGAGGATGGGGACTCCACCACTGGCCTGTACAATCCTTTTGGTGAAGAAATTTTTCCTAATATCCAAGCTAAACCTATGACTGCAGCTCTTGCTGTGGCAGAGGCTCTCTTTTCAATCCCCTACCTGTCTCCAGCTGCCAATGTTTGCAGAAGTTACAGGAATTTAATTATCTTCAGAGCTTCTACCTCTCTATTAAATTGGATTGAAATAAGCCAATGAATTGGCAAATGGTTAAGGAAGAAAAGGTCTGGCAGACAGGGCCAGTGTGAAAGCTTCATTGCTTCAGGAGAGCTGCCCAAAAAGAATTGAACTCAGGAAAGTGTGGGATTTTGAAAAGTATAGCAGCATTTGAACTGTAACACAGATTTTCTGGTTATGGAGTGAGTGAAGGAGAACAAATAAAGGAATTAAGTGGAGAGGAAAGCAAAGGTCAGAGGTCAGTCCCCTCCTTGGTGACATGGAGAAAGAGATTAGAAGTTTCCATGATTGGGAATATAGTCTTCCCAAAATTAAATAACAGTTTCAAAGTCCAAACATTAGATACAAGCTTGTTTATTCAATTTATTAAAGACATCTCAGGATTAAGGTTCCCATTCCTTCACTTCTTATGGGTTTCTACACACCGAAGCAGGACACAGAGAGTCTGCCCCAGAACCTTTGCGTATGGAGCACCCAGGCTGGAAGGTCCTTGTGGGGCTGGGACCTGCTGGAGAAGGGACAGGCAAAAATCTCTGTAGAAAGCCACAGACTTCACTGCACCAGAGATGACAGAGGAGCAAATGGCCTCTATCATATTTAAAGTGGCAATTCCAAAGCTGAATGTGCTCCTGAGCAAAGGCACAGGCAAGGGGCCTTTGGAAATTACTCAGCAAAGTTATAGAGCTTTCTGAACTTGAGCCAGGCAAAAATACTAGGACCTGAATCAAAAGGAAATATTTTATAGCTTGAATGCTATTTTACCTATCAATTTTTCTTTTCTGTTTGGAAATGCTTTTTTCCTATTGTGGTTGAGACAAAAAGATTAAAGTATGATAATGGTGTCGTAGAGGAGTCATGTTTGGCCAGGTGATAACTGAGCATTTTGGATAGCCTGGATATTGGGTTTCATGGGTTTGCACATCCCTGGATGTGCTCAAGGCCAGGCTGGATTGGGCTTGGAGCAACCTGGTCGAGTGGAAGGTGTCCTCACCTGTGGCAGGGGGTGGGACTGGATGGTCTTTAATGTCCCTTCCAATCCAAACCATTCTGTGATTCTGTGTGTAATACCTACAGTTCTGCATGTAAATACATCCTCTTTCTCTCTTTTTGTGCTATTTTTTTGTGTGTGTATATATTCGTGGTGGAATTGATAAACTAAATGTCTGAGAATCCCACTCCCCACAGGCACACGAGCATTGCTGGATCAAAGGCTGCCAGCCAAGGTGAGAATTGATTTCTCAACACACTGATTTTAAAACTCAGTAAGTTTAACTCTTACTAGAGGTATTTCAGTTTACATTTTTGCTTTTGCCATATTGAGTGCTTTCATCCCTCTTCCATGCTTGAGGCTGGGATAAGCAGGATTGGGGGGAGGGCTGATGCCCTCTCCTCCTACTCTTCGACTGAGAGCTGCAGCTCCACACAATTTTCCTCCAGCCCACAGGTTGTACCAAGTGTTCAGTCACACCAGCCCTCTGTGAGATTGTACCTGCATTATTTATCAGCTAACAGATGTAACTCTGTCCCTTTTTTCAACCCAGCTTTAGTGACTGTGCATTCAGGGTCAATTCACTCATCTCTCTGCATGCTGTGGAGGGTGAGGAGAGGCAGGGATTTTCCATGCCTGTTCCTTGGCTGGCTCTCAGCACACTTCCCCTTCAGATTTTGGGGTTTAGGTGGATTCTTAGGGATTTGTGAGTTAAAGTATTCCTTGCAAAGAAGGAGATGCACTTTTGTGGAGCATCGAAGCAGGTGGGCTGAGCTGAGCAGAGGTGTATCCCCACACAGTTGATCATTCAAAATCAATGCACATCATTTTACAGCATTAATATATAAAAGCAGCTAAATGAGGAGCGCAGCACACAAAACCACAGGGCAAGCCGCCTGTTAGCCCTGTGCTTGCAAAAGCAGTCCATGTGATCTGACAATGGAGCTAATTTTCTTTTTAATAATTCCAATAGCAATTCCTAATAATTAGCTGATCTAATTTAGATTCACATTTTGTCTTTTCAAAGCTATCCTATTACAAATAGTTGAGGAACCTTGCCCTTAAAAAATGATGATATTATCCTGACAACCTGGGACTGCTGTTGGAGAAAAGATTTTGCCTGAAAGGGTTTCAGGAAGTTACAAAACTCCTTTACATGGCCTGTTGGATCTGTGTATGATTTCCAACATTACACAAAATAAATACCAGGAGACTGGTGTGGTTTATACAAGAGTTTATAGAGAAAAAAATCCACCCACCAGCTCCCTTGCTGAGGATTACAACCAGGTCTCTGCTGCCAAGTTCTCTGTTTAGGTAAAGCATGAGAAAATCCACCATTTTTTTAGAGTCACAAAAGGGGTGCTACAGGGGGGCAGTGAGAAGTTGACAGCTCTCGCTGCTTAAAAGGCAGCTGTTCCTTCTCAGGTACTATTATTAATAAACCCTAAGGTAATGTTTGCTCTGAAATATGTCTAATTGAAATAATTTACCCTAACCCTTAGAGAATTATGAAACTGTTTTCATCATGTTCACACACAGCAAAATAATTATGAGATGCCATATGGAAAAGACATCATGTGGTATATGTATTTCTGAATGTATACTTTTTGAAATGGTTCCCACAGATAAATCATACAGCTAATTTACAAAGAGGAGGTGGATAGTAGTTCTTAAGTATGCAGTTTAAGTTTAAAATGGTTTCAGGCTGGGTAAATTTACAGTGGTGATGACATGCAGTAATTGCACTGATCACAGGATGTATATCACAGAAGATGTCGATAATGCCATTAAGTTACACTGCACAAAATGGAGCAAGAAAATTCTGCTGGTGACTCTCTGCTATTGCCATAAACCACCCCCAAAGCCTCTGCAGGTCCTGTGTGGTCCTGAGCTCATTTTGCAGCTGGTATCTACCTGACCAAAGCACTGGAAATGCTCCTCCATCCTCTACAAATCTCTGAGATGTTCCTAGTTTATACTTGGAAAGCTCTAAGCAAAGGGAAGAATCTCCTTAATACATAAATTAATACACTTAAATATAAAAGTTTATTTTGAATGAGGCCCTCGAGAGAATATCTGTTACAATTCTGCTCCTTTCTGACTACCTCTTGAAGGTTTTCCAAAAGGTTTCATTCCTGATCTGTAGTTACAGCATTATCTTGTGTATGGATGATACATCTCTATCATTTGATGTATGTAGGTTTGGTTACAAACATACATACACTGGTTTGGTGGCAGGAGAATTCTGCAGGGCACTTCTTGGTCTTTTTCCAGGAGTGATTGTGGTGGCTGATGAGACACCCGAGGTTCTCTTTCTGGTAGTTAAGTAGTTTTGAAGGTGCTTGTTGAATAAGGAACTCTTCTTAACATTTCTAGAAATCTGGCTGGAGATCAGGCTGTCTTGTCAGACTTCTGGTAGCTCTTGCTTCCAGATGGATGGAAGGAAAATTAGAGACTATCTTATTGCACCCTTGCTGTTTCATGTCCCATTGGAAACCAGCAAGGGACGAAGACACAAAGAGATGTCATTGTGTCCGCTCCACTCTCTTTATCTTTAAGGATTCTTCAAAGAAAAGGGTAATTTTGAACTCGAGCAGTTCAGATTCGCCTGTGTCTGAATTAGCTCACCAATTGCTCCTGCAATTATTTCTATGGTGATTAGTGAAATATTTGAAAGATGTGGAGTACACAAACTAATTCACCCTCCTCAGCTCTATTTTGCAAGAACTGTAGGCACGCACGGCAGCTGCGATGTTTATCCCCCAGTAATGACATCATTACCCTGCATTACTGCTCTAGGTAGTGTATTTGTCAACAGCCAGCAACTGATGAGCACAAGGAAAATATTTACCCAACTTCTGTGCTGTGGCATTACCCCAGTAATGCCATTTCAGGAAGATCACACTGCATTCCCGAGATTCGTGCTGCAGAAACCAAAAAAGCTTTGACATTTCCGTGCGTGTAACACCAGTCTTCAAATAACCACCTTTTAGAGACAGTAATTACAGTAATTCTGGTTTCAAAGGACAAATAAAAAATAAAAAATAAGGGGGAAAGCGATATTCCCCACAAATATCTAAAGGTGGGAATTTTCCAATACCCTCCCTGTGTGTGGAGTGCTGGGGACATCCATATTTGATGTCTCCCTAATCTTCCCAGGAGTAACCACATAAGCCAATATTTACTCTCACTGCCTGTGCAGATACAGTATCTGAATGCTGCTGCTGCTGCGTTAACATGTGAGTATTTAAACTGAGCTTTTCTGTCTCATCCCTGGGAGCTGCCTGCACAGGAGAGGTCTCGCCTGGCGCCTTCCCCCTCTCTGTCATTCCTGCTTTTGGTTGAGAAATGTGAGGCTGTTTCTCCATTTCTAATGTTGCACAGATGAAAAGGCAAGTTCCCCTTTTAGCAACTCCCAGTCATTTGTTTTTATGCTCACTGAAGGTGTATCACAGTTGGTGTTATTGCAGTGCCCTAAACCAAAAGTCACTTTTTTTTTTCCCGGTGAGTTACAGTGGATTATTACTTCACTACAGTATCTGAAAGCATGAAATAGAGATTTATGATGCTCTTGTGTTTTCCACTTCAATTCATGTAATGTGGGGAAGGTAAAGTGTCCCTAGCTTCACAGTATCCCTTTTTTTCTCTTTGGAGCAGTGTGTGCTGTGTGATTAGAGGATAGTGAGAAGGTCACTGACCAAACTTTATCTTCCACACAGTTTCCCACAGAATGTATTCCTCCTAGGGAACATTTTCTCAGCTCAGGTTATTTCCAGAAATGTTCTCAAACCATAAGAGCAGTCCTTGCAGTAAAACATTTCATTCCCACTTTTTATCCTTTATCTAGCAGCGCAGTGTTGACAGCATTTATGTTTCTTCTATTGACTGGGCCAAGAACAACAGGATTAATGAGGTTGTCTCTTCATGAGTGCATTATGTTTTTTTCCTCTGACCTTTCAAACATGGGAATCTTCTGTTTGCAATATTTCTTAAGGGAGGAAAACCCCTTCTTGCTGAAGATGGTTTTGATGGTCCCTGAGCCTCTCACCGACCTGTGGGCTGGAAGGAAACCGGGGAAAAAGCAAAAGAGGGAATATCTTTATTTCCTCAACTTTTGGGAAGAGCTGTCTGGGGGGATGTGGGATGTTTTAAGGACTTTCTCAAGCCTTGAAATTCTGATGATAAATCTTGCATGGCTGCCTATGGACTATCGTGTTACAGGAACTGTTCAGGAGACGAGTGGACATTGCCCTGCTGGTTTAATTATTTATTTATTATTTCCAAAGGATTGCATGTGTTTAGACTGGACAAGGAGGGGAAGGAGGAGCCACTGGACTCACAGCCTTCCGCAGAACACTCTTGTGCTGTATCTTGCCTATTCCTGATTATTTTTGACACTGGGTAGCTGGAACATAATCAAGATAGGATCATTTCTAAGTGCAGCAGGACAGGGAACGTGAGGAATTTTCCCAAGGATGGGAGCACAAATATCTTTAAACACAACAAATAGCCTTGCACATATGACATCTTTTAGCCAAGCTCCTCAAAACACATCAATTAGATAAGCTAAACATAATTAAATTTTTGCACAAGATCATTTGGGGCAGCTTGTTCCCATTTTTCATTTGGGCAAGTGGAGGGACAGAGAGCTGGAAAAACTCCCACTAGCCCAGAAGTTATCTATATGGGCAGGTCTCAAAGCTGTTAATTTCCCTTTTATATTGTTGATTTGTCCTTATTGTGGGAAAAGAGGCACCACATATTTGTGTGTTCACATTTTGCATCTTTTGGGGCGGAAAAACACTTTATGGAGATATAGGTGGTTTAGTGTCAGTCCTTTGATCTCTTCTTTCCAGTCCACGGTAAACAATGGAGAAATCTGTCTGCTTTTTTGGATGGGGAGAAGTAGAAGAGGTTCTATGGATGTGTACAGAGAGAGTTGTGTATGTGTATAAAAAACCCGAAGTTTATGAAAATATATAAAATATATAAATATACAGATGCATAAAACTCCAAATATAGTCTAAAAGGGACTATAAAGAGAAGTGGAAACAAGAATGCTTGCAAACACTTGCAGAATGTGTTTTCCATAGGTGTGTAGTGCTGCTGCAAATAAGAAAGACCTTTGCCAAGTAGGAAAAACAGCTCTTACCTGCTGACTGATGGGAAAATACAGCACCCAGGGAACTTTCTGAGCACTCCAGTGCTGGCTTCATTTTGTGTCCAGGGTGTAGAGGGCCAGCACTCTGGGCTGGGATCCAGGAGGGCCAGAGCTCAAGCACTGTGCTCAGGCTTTAAGCAAACTCGAGATCTCAGTGTGTGGATTCAGGTCATCCTGGGACTGTGAGATTGAGCTGAACTAGACATGTGGACACAGCCAAATTCATCCATGTCAAGCTTAGGCAGGGAGCAGAAACAAATATTCCTGCTTGCTTTAATGATTTAAATAATCCCACGTATCAGGGACAGGCTGCTTTTGCAGGGTTTAGGTTGAAAAAAGCGATCAGAGAAGCTAAGAAATTTCTAAGCAACCCTTCAGAGTAATATTTCATGAGATCTTGAAATATTTGCTCCTGAGAATAATATTTACATAGTTAAAAAAAGTAATTCAACTGTGTATTGTCCTCACAGGAGAGAGTTTCTAATTTTTAAGCATGATTATATTACATTCCTTAAATTTGGGGTTCCTGGGCTTCAGAGCATTTGAGTTTGAAGCTTGAACTCTTACGTGTTTCATTTAGAATTTCTGGTTTAGCTGCACTTAAATAACCAGAGAGAGCATTCCATGAATCCACATTTGTCAGCATTTAGGGAAGTTGAACATAACTGGGATTCTATGAAATTATTGTATTCTACTTTTTGCATGTAATAATGCACGCACAGGCCTAAATCTGCTGAATGTCACCGTTGATTAGCAAGAATAACACGGGTAATGCTAAAGAACCTGCAGTTTGCTTTCTGCTCCTTTAAGCAGACGAGCTCCCTATCATACACTACTAAGATATTCTCATAAAGCCCAAAATGAAAAGAATTTTTGGGTTGTAACCCTCAAGACTTTAGGATTTTTAAATCCTGACACTTCAGGATTAAAATAACCCACCCACGTATCTATCAGGGAATGGTGAATACATGTTTGTGTAGTTTGCCTTATTTGCATTTGTTGGTAATTAATTAAAAAACATGAGTTTAATTAAATTTGGAGTTAGGGGATTCATTAAAATAAAAACAAAAAGCATTTCAGTTAAAAATGTAAAATAACGTGTTCGGCTGGGTTTGCTGGTGCAGCTTAAGGATTTGCAGGGAAATGCCGACAGTAGGAAAACTTTAGGGAGTATCACACTGCACACAGTTAGAGAAGAGTTACTGAACAAAGAGAGGCTTTGTCAGCAGATAAATTTCACCTTGTAGATACTCAAATTGAAATAGCAATGTTTGCCCTCAGTTTCTTTCTGAGCTGAGTCGGTGGCTATGGAAGAATGACAACCATAGAAGCCCAAAGGAAAGGGTTGCAGCATAACTGGAAGGAAGGTTATTAAAATAAGAGCTAGAGGGAAAAAAAGTAAAAGATTAAAAAGCTTAAAGGGAAGAGGTATAACTCATTGAAAACTCAAGACTAAATTACATTTACCTGTTTATACTGTCATGAAAAGTTATTTCTCTTTTCAGTCTCTTAGTCACAGCTCACTGCCCTTAAATTCTTTTTCCTTTGAGAAAAATGGAAGGGGATTGATTTTAAGAAAACTCATGTTAGAATGCGTAGAAAAAACATGTTGAAAGCAAGAATAGAAAAAGAAATTACCTCAATTGAGAATTAAAAGTGTATTAAATATTTTTCTGTTCTATTAATATTTCTTCTGAACAGCAGAAATCTTGAAGTTTTGTAGTCTGTGTTATGAAAATTGTCACCTAGAGCAGAAGTGAAACCTGTTCACCCTCTCAGACTGAAAGGCTTAAGTGAAGATCTCCCAAAGCCGTCACCCAGGTGGGATTTTTGCCTACAAGGACCTATGTGCTGATGTCTCCAGAGGCTTGGGAAAGGCACAAATGGCAATATCACTGCTACCTCTGTGCTCCTAGGGTGGGAGAGCAGCTGAAAAATCACTGACTTTCATCTAACTGCCTCAAAAATCAAGAATTTCTACTTTATTCTTCCCCCGAAGTATTTAATTAGGGGAGGAAACAATTATAATAATGGAATATAATACTCCCTAAAAAATTCCAAGTTGTATTCATTAGACTCATTTTCCTATGAAATTAATTTTAAACACCTCAGTAACGAATATGAAATGCATACAAAAAAAAAAAATCTCAATTAATTTGCCTGGAGATGTGTCATGACAGTGGCTTGGCACCCCCTCGCAGGATGCTGGAGGACAACTTTGGAGTGCAAAGGAGCAAGATTTAAAAGAAAAAAAAAACCACAACAGTGAAATATCTTGCATCTCTTTGAGATTAGAAACCATCTGTGGGTGCCCATTTCCTGCAGCGCTGGGCAGGACGATCCCACTTTAGAAAACACCTGCGCCTGCCAGGGAAGGTGGCCCTCGCAGACAGCAGATGCTCCACAGCTGAAGCCTTTCAAAGGAGACACCTTTGGAGCTCCTGCCCTTGTGGGATAACTGAATCATCCATAAATAGTCTTTAAAGGCAGCATAGTCTGCCTTAAAAAAACCCCAAAAAACGAAAGGAAAACGAAGTGGGGTTTTGTGTGTGGGTAAAGTAAATACAGTTGGAAAGACATGACTTGTTAAAAGCTTTTTGAGGACCCCCACACTCACGAAATCTTTTAGGTCATGTGTTTGCTTTCTGAAACATTTGGTAAGTAATAAGTGCCAAGGGACTATATGCACTCCATCTGGAATTAGCAGATTCCTCTTTGTTCAATTGTTCCTAATTTTGGAACCAGCCGACTTGCTTAAAAGTATTTTGATTTGCTTTTAAATAAATATGGGAGATAAACATAGCCCAGGACCCGGAAAGGTATGTTATTAGTCCTCTCCCTCTCTCCACACAACTCTTAAAGGGCCAATTCTGATGTTTGCTGTTGGTTTATGGTAACAATTTGTTTGGTGTGGTCCATCATTTTTCTTTCCTTTTTATTAATAGTAGCAAAGAAATCAGAGCTGGAAAAAGAACTATTAGATCACTGAATCCACTCTGCTGCCAACACAGTCTTGTTCCTTACAGAGAATTTTTTCCATTTCTTTCTCCAGGTTAAAGTTGGAATTAAGTTTAGAGCCTGTAGGTCTAAAGTGAGGTACACAAGTAAGTGGAGATTTCACCGTTTTCTCCTTTCCTTACTAGAAAAAGAACTCATTTTCATCTCCACCATCCCTACACAAGAAAATGGCATGTCAAAAGATCAAGTAGATGCATGCTCCTTGCAGGTGTTGTAGATAACTACCTCATCCCTGTAAAACTTTATTTTTTGCTTGGGGAAAGTAGAAAAGGAAGAGAAAAGCAGCACTTCTCTTATCTTCCCTGATGTCCTATAACGTGTAAGAGTCTGAGACCAGAACACCTGCTTGTCCTGTAGGCATAAGAAAAGAAACTGCATTTCCTTTAGGGCCTTTAAAACTCTTTTAGACACAAGTCTTTACAAACATGTTTGAGGAAACACTGCAAAGAATTGAAAAAGCAAACTGGAATAACCCAAAACTGCACCAAATTTGCGATACAGAATTCAACTGGAGGAGAATTTGACCCTGAAAATGTTTTCAATGAAAAGCTTGTAAATCAGGGCTCAGGAAGGTTGTCCAGTGTTGTTAGGTTTGGCATATAAATAATTATTAAGAGGTGCAGATCTGTAGATTTGGGATCCCAGCCTAAGATGTTCAGCCTGTATATGTTGGTCTGCTTCCACGGATTGGAGTGGAACGATGCCGGCTTACTCCAGCCGGGAATGGATGATCCCTCTCTCCATCGGCTGCAGAGGAGGCTTAGGGAGACTCTCTTTCCTAAGCCAGAGCTGGCCTTCCTGAGCTGTGTCTTACCAAGCATTACAGAGCAGGATCAAGGTCTTTATCTAGTTCACGGCTGCTCAGAATTTCTTTTCATCCAACGTTTATTCAGAATATAAGCAAACATTTTATTTCTGCTTCAAGCTTTCCTAGGACTGGAAGCGGTGCAGCACAAGATACATATTTCCCTGTCTCTACAAGGCTTTTTTATTTGGTCTAGATACACATCTGTAAGTATTTTACCCTCTCACATATTCATATATACTGTAAGTCAAAGGAGCTTAAATTTTCACTTCTTGCATTGCATTGCAATCATTCTGTTTCACGGGGTGTTTCTTTTGCGTCATGTCTCAGCAGCCTCAGGCCTTCTCTAAGTCACTGTTCTGACCTTCCCAGCAAGCAGGAACTGGAACTATAGTCAAATATTAATGTGGGATACTCAAAACATAACCATAATCTCTTCTACCTCTTTTGCTATTCCAGTCAATCCCTATTTTGAGGATCAAATCTCTCTTTCCTGCGTGCTTGAGGAAAGTCTGTCAGCGTGATGAAGTACCAGCATCACTCAGCAGGACCTGTTGAGGAGCCAATGTTTGGGCTTGGCCCATCACAGTACCGGTTTATCCTTTTTAAATCTGTGAGTATGAGCTCAGGAGCTGCATCACAACTTTGTGGAGACTCTGTTGTGTGCACACACCTTAGGTTAGGGCACTTCAGCTTTGTTAGGGTAGTGGTTGGACTTGATGAACTCAGAGGTTGTTTGTAACCTTAATGATCCTGTGATTCCATAACTCTAATTCTTAAAGAGAATGAGCTCTCAGCTCTAAGGAATGTAGTGCCATGGGTTGCTGGCTGCAGTTAATGTATTTAATTATATATATATAAAATATAAACGTTTATGTTAGGAAATATTTAGTAGAATCTGGTGATTTCAAAAAGGAAACCTCAGAGCCCCTTCCAGGGCCTAAAGGCACTCCAGGAGAGCTGGAGAGGAGCCTGGGACAAGGGATGTAGGGACAAGACATGGGGAATGGCTTCCCACTGCCAGGAGGCAGTGTTAGATGGGATACTGAGAAGAAATCCTCTGTGTGAGGGTGGTCAGGCCCTGGCACAGGGTGCCCAGAGAAGCTGTGGCCGCCCCTGGATCCCTGGAAGTACCCAAGGCCAGGCTGGATGGGGCTTGGAGCAACCTGGGATAGTGTAAGGTGTCCCTGCCCTTGGCAGAGGGTGCGACTGGATGATCTTCATGGTTCCTTCCAAACCAAATCATTCCATGATTCCACGAAAATACAGCAACTTGTTTCCTTCTGTACCTGCAATGTGAGTAAACACACCTGCTAAGAAAAACTGTGGTAATTGTAATAATTTTCTGATAATGTGTCCTTCTCAACGGTTTTTGCAGAGCAAGAAAAGAAGAAAGATTCATTCTTGCTCCATAGAAATTAATTAAAACCTTGTCATTACCACCTGTGAGAGGACAGAACCCCAGTTGCCCTCTCAGTGAGAGACCAGTGGTTTCTTTTTGTTTCTGGTTATTATTTATAAATTCTGAGCAAGCAACTTTGTTATGAGACTAAACTCATTTGCAACTTGTGAATTTTTTTGACAATGCATATGTTCATGCTTCACATTTTGTCATCTCCTTTTAGGAGACTACACGACTTTCCATCATTTCAGTTACAAAAATTTCTGATAGTTGGGCAAAACTGTCTTAGAAAAAGATGCAGAAACTCAGAGAACAAACAGAAATATTGGATGGTAGATGAGACAAATCTAAATTTTACACCAAAGGAAGAGGTTATCAAAGTTTCACTCTCAGAAACTGGTTTCTTTTAAGGGGTTGAAGGCAAGTGGTTGTGGCAGGTCAGGTTATCACGTCGCTGCTATAGTTAGAACTCTGGACTGGTTCTGTGCTGTTGTTTGTTGAGATGACTAAGTTGTCATTTTTAATTAGCTTTATGCTCCTCTCAAAGGCTAATTACTTTACTTTTTATCAAGAATACTTGATTGGTAATGACAAGGGTGCCATGGTTACGTATTTTTAGAGAATTCCCCAACCTGCACCATTATGTGATTTCCTGTTCCCCCTGGATTCTTTGTGCAGCAAAGCCTTCAATAAAAATAATGGTTAAGAAAAATGGAAGTTTACTGAAGATATTGGTGGAAAAAAGTATCTCTTGGTTTCTTTTTGGCAGGAAGGCCACTGCTAATGTATTTAGTCAGCGTAGAAACCTTTATGCTTAGTTTGCCTCCCTGTCAGTGACACTCATGCTGCTCTATTACCTCCACTGAAGTTACCTTGGGCAAACTGAATTTGAGACGTTCCTTTTTTCCCCCCTCTTGTTTGTCTATATAATTGCGCATCTCCCCTGGTCGTCATGGAAATCTGGACTGACTGAACTGCATCCTTCTTTCCAAGCGTGCATATTGCACAACCAGACACTGACTTTCACAGAGGGTTCACCACTTTTTTTTACCAATACCGTGTTGGATAGCCCTTGAGATAAACATGAGAGGTGCAGTCACAGGTGAAATCTCTCTTTTCTTTGACAACCTGTAGATTGCTGTAATCTGTTCTTGTTTAAAACAGCAGCAGCCCAAAAGTTGATGTTTCTGTGAAGGCTCCCTCGATGGGGGGGACAGCAATGGGAGACATAAATACTCCTCTGACATTTTTTAGAAATACAGCTATACCCAGAGAATGGCTGCTTTTCTCCTGTTCATAAGTACATGTCAGATGTGTGGTAAACCAAATTCTCTCAGGAGCTTGTCTTGAAAGAGGGAAAGACACAATGATTTAGAGTCTACATCTGCAGTCTAAGGTGCTTTGGTACCTGCTGCTGGAGAGAATTCCCTCCACCTGCAGCCTCCTCATGCTGGGCTTAGAGCTCTTCCCAAAGCAGAAGCCCAAGGGAATCTAATGCTGTTCCTAATCCAGTGGAAAGGCAAAGAGGGAACAGCCACCACCTTCTACTGCAAGTGGAAAGGGACTCCCTGGTGACAGCAACTCTTGCCACATTCCCCAAAGCATATGGAGAGCAGGATCAGAGGAGAGATCTTCTGAAACTGAAGGGAGTGTCGGTACGGTGGGATGCTAGCATGGCACATGTGTGTACTCAGGCTGCCAGGGGGAGCTCCTGAAGGGCGTGTTTGGCTGGGAAGGCCTGCAGGAATGTGTTCAGTGGCAGGAACCATGTGTGGGACATGTCTGCAACCAGGCAGCTGGAGATGCGAGGATGTTCTGGAGTGAAGGCTCGCACAGTCCCAGTGTTTTGACGTTATCCTTCTCAGAGCCAGACAGGGAATGTAGCAGCTCCAGCCACTGCAGCAGTGCAGTGTGAGTCCTTCCAATCTACGTGTAAAAAACACCTTCTTCACTGAGCATCTTGTCTCCTTAATGAGCCAGTAACACATCTATGGCTTCAGTAATTAAAACAAGGTTTTGTTGCTTCTTGCTGATATCAGCTCCACGGAGGAAGAAGAGAGAGACAGGTAAGGGAAGCTGGCAACCACTCTGGGAAACAGGTATTTGCCTCCCTGCTTCCTCTGCTGCCAGAAAAATAGACAGGACTGGATCCTAAAGGTATCAAATCCCTAAATCCTATGGAATTCAAAGTAAGTGTGTGGCTAAACGCTGTGGGGACCTGGGTTTATTCTCTGTGTGCCTCAAACCTTCATCTGCCCTGTAAGTGTAGTAATTCTTCCCAGTTCACAACAAAGTAAAATAATAAATATGTTATGGAAAACAAGGTGCTTAGCTATTGTTATCTTTGAAAAAAAAAATATATATATTTAAATATCTAAGCAGTATATGTTTACTCTTTTTTTTTTTTTTGAGTGATGTTTAAGTTATAGTTTTCAGTTTTAGAGAGAAGTGCTTGTTGATGAACTGATTGTTGTAGTCCCCAACTGTAATCAGGATGCAGTTTCCTCTCCAGAAGTTCACCAACAGCAAGGATCAACAAGAAGGTAAGGTAAAGGTTCAACTTTTAGAAGTCAGACTAATAATATTCTTTCCTCAGTGCAAAGCTGAGCCTGTTTCAGTTTCAGGCTAACTTTCAGCATCTCTGATTTCTATGTGGTGCCTTGCTTCCAGTATAAATAAATGATCCCACATTCCGTCATGATAACATATGCTCATGCAGAGCTCAAAATTAGAAGGAATATGAAGTGTTCTATTAATTGCATGAATGTTGATTGTTAAAATCATGTGCTAATTGGTAATATCTGTGTGCAGTAGGTTCCCGCAATATGTGTTAGATTACATTAACTGTGCTCGTGACTCAGATATCAGCATTATGCCTTTCGTAGAAGGAGCTTTTTTAGACTTTGTGTAATTAGGTTCTATAGATTATCAGTGTAGAAAAATTAGTAGAAGGCTGTGTAAAGGGCATGTGAAGTTAGAGGCATGAGGAATACTGAGCTCAAAAGATGCATCTGCTCCTCTTTCTCATGGTGTGCTTTTCCTCACATCCTCTCCAGTGTAATTCTCACCGTGTTTGTCTTGAGGTAATTCCCAGGGAATTAAGTACCTCACTACCAGGGTGATTACATCTGAAAGTTGCCATCTTTTCTGAGTGGGCTTTCTCAGTTTTCAGTCTTTGCCTTTGCCCTCCCCAGGCTTTGGTCCAAGAAGCACTCAGGTACACTGCAGATAAATGAGATTATCGCTGTACTCACCTATCAGTGGGGCAGTTGAGCACAGTTAGCAACACAACTCTCCTGTACCAGATGTGCTTCCTCTCCGTTCCTAATCCCTGGGGAAAAATTCATGTGGATCTGTTTTGTTCACTGATGTTTTAATTTTATTGCGTGCCATGAGTATTTATTAAAATAAGCATGGTAGAAGGAACTGGGGCTTGGAGTTAAATACGGTGAGATGTGTTTTAAAGAAATGTGGTGGTTGTTTCCACTCTCTGTGTAACAGAAATGAAGTCTGGGGCTCCAAACTCACCCAGATCTGGGACTTTGCATCAGGAATGTAGTGACAGGACAAGGAGTGCTGGGTTCAAACTGAAAGAGGAGAAATTTAGGTTGCATATATGGAAAAAATCCTTGTCTGTGAGGGTGGGGAGGCCTGGCACAGGGTGCCCAGAGAAGCTGTGGCTGCCCCTGGATCCCTGGAAATGTCCAAGGCCAGGTTGGATGGGGTTTGGAACACCCTGGGATAGTGGAAGTTGACCCTGCCCATGGCAGGGGGCGGAACTGGATGAGCTTTAAGGTCCCTTCCAACACAGACCATGCAAGTTTTCATATTTCCAGAAAGGAGGACTGAAAATTCAAAAAAGAAAATATTTTTTAAAATTATTTAGAGAAACACCAGGCAGATATTTCTGTTGTTAAGAAAAGAAATATTAAATAGTGTAAAAGTTTCATGGCTTGCTCTGAGAAAAATATTCAGAATTGAATTCCTAACTAGCGTAATTTTAATTCATTTTACAGTGGACCAGCTTGGTAATGATGCAATGAATTAAAACAGGTTGTCTGAGAGGAAAAATGGATGCAGTTTTGGTAAAGAGAGCATTTACAGAAGTGTTAGAAGTCTTGAGTCTTATCAGGGCTGTTGCTCTAATATCTCTTGATTTACTGATCTTGAAAGAGGCAAACCTCATGGGTTCATGAGCTTAATGTTAAGGCACACTTCATCAGTTGTCCTGAGAAATGCAGAGATTTAAGAGGAAATCAGTTTTAGCCCCCATCCGAAATGTTGACACTGAATCAAACAGAGCATGAACTATATTCACAGTTTTAATTAAAAGAAAAACTGACAAATTACCAGCATTCTACTGTTCAGAAGATGGTTATCTGTTACAGAAATATGTTTTCTAATGCACATGCTCTCATACATGAAATAGTTTCTAGATTTATTTTATTATAATTGTAAACTATGGCACAAACGTTTAATCTTACCTACTTAAAAAATGTAAAATGTTTTCCAATTTCTTAGCAACTCTCCCTCCTCCCCCCACCTCTGATTCCCAAAGTCATGCATTGAAAAGGATGAACGAATTTAGTAGATGAGATGACCACTGGAAATATGTGGAAAAACTAATAAATAAAAAGAAAAATTAACCAAAAGGAAGTTGCTTACTAATTTTTACGATTAAAAAGTTAATCTAAAATGACTACCAGCCTTCCAGAGATTAATTGCCAGATTAAGTAGATAGACATACAGTGGTCAGTGGCTACCTGGGGGAATGAACTGTTAAATTGCTTAGTTCAGTGCACATAATTTACAAAGAGATCAGCTCCTCTGCCTCTGTGGCAACTCTGCATATTCCAGGAAGGTGAAGGAGGTCCCATGAGGACTCAGCCACTGGTGGGAGCATCTGGAGTAAAAAGTGTTTGTTTCCAAGGAGGTAAAAGTAAACTGGGGAACAGGGCAAGTTGTTACTCCATGGGGAACAACAAAAATCAGTTTCCTTTCATTTCCTTTGGACTGCTAAAAAATTAGCTAAATATTTGGAGAATGACTTTTCACATGGGCATGGAGTGATAGGACCAGGGGGATTTGGTTTTAAACTGACAGGGAGCAGGGTTAGATTAGATGTTAGAAAGGAACTATTGCCTACGAGGGTGGGGAGGCACTGTCACAGGGCGCCCAGAGAAGCTGTGGCTGCCCCTGGATCCCTGGAAGTGTCCAAGGCCAGGTTGGACAGGGCTTGGAGCACCCTGGGACAGTGGAAGGTGTCCCTGCCCATGGCAGGGGGTGGAACAGGATGGATTTTAAGGTTTCTTTCAATCCCAAACCTTTCTGGGATTCTGTGAACTGGCAAACCCACCCCATCAGCCCATGGAGTCAGGGGCAGAGAACCCTCTGCCAGGCAGGATCCTGCCCCTCTGGGCTCTGCTTTGTGCACAGCCAGGAGAGCTCTGGAGCACCCAGAACTGAAGGACGTCACTAATTTTAATGAAGCCAAAGGGAATCCAGCACAGTGCTGTTCTTTTCCCATTATTCTTTGTTTCATTGTTTCAAGCTAGCAGCAGTTGGCAGCCTGGAAGGGGATGTCGCTGCATAGCTTGCTGTCCTTGAGAGCCACTCTGGAGCACGGCTGAGGTCCATGGGGGGGCTGTGGTGGCCCAAACAGCCTGATAGCTGGCCTGTGGTGAGGAAGGCAGGCTGACTCTGACAGCAGGAACAAGGGGCTGCTGCCAGTGGGCTCATGGATGCTCCAAGAGTGCCAGTGGTGGGAGAGGAGCGGTGTCTGACAGCAGAAACCTCTTTCCAGTGCTGCTCTCACCAGACTGCAGAGCTGCATCTTCCACAGGTGTCCCAGCAACACTCTTGGAAACCAGTGCAGCCTCCCCAGTGCCTGCAGGGCCAGAACTGACCCCAGGGCTCACTCCCAGGTTCTGTTGTTCGTGGGCTCTGTGTGCAGTCCACAACACGAGCATCAGGGTAGGCTGGAGGCTGTTCCTGCCTGACCATGCAGTGCATTTCTCTGGCCATTTTTATAAGATTTTTGTGACCTATCAGGCCACTGGAGTGGCAGAAATTATTTCTCCCCTCCCTTTAAGAGCTATGTTTCCCTGCTGTTAATCCACCCCATAAAAAAACCTTAAATATATACTGTGAAAAATGTTATGCCTACTTAAGCAAGATAGTTGCCTGTAATAGTGTGCCATAAAGCAATCTGAAATGTTTATTGTCTGTTCCTCAACTGCAGTTTTATTTCTTTTTAGCAGTTTTTGTATCTATAGGATTTTCTTCACTATGAAAGATTCTAAAGAAGTTTTTCCCTTTCCCTGCAAACAGTGATTATTTGTCCAGGAGACCCTCCTACCAGTGGAGATATGGACAAGAATTTTTTACAAAACTTCCAGTTTCCTAAACTTTTTCCAGTAAAAAAACATTGTTTAAATCAATAGCAAGCCTTGATATGATAGGCTTTAAAGGGCAGCCTGGCTTCCAAAGGAGCAGATAATGTTCAACAAGATGTCTTTTGTAAAGGCTTAAATAGGAAATCAGGAAAAGAAAAGAAAAAAAAAAAGGAGGAAAAAAAAAAAGCACCAAGGTTAGGGGGTGGTAAAGATGTTGCTGCTGGATCTAACTCCAGAGACACAATGTGTATTTCATTGCCACGAATAAACTGTATCCAGGGAACGAGCAAATGAAAAAGTGAGGACAGGAGATATCTTATTTTTGTTGTTTGTTTCCAAAGAGTCCACCCCCACATAGGTCACTTGGAATTCATTTGTCTACATCCTGGACTGCACGTAGGGGAAAAAAAAAATGCCTGGGATCTGAGAAAGAGGAATGCGATAGGGCATGGGAATCACAGCGTCACGGTGGTCACCAGAGCATAGTTTGGCTCGTCTTAAAACAAGCAAGCACCGTCGGACCTCTGTAATACCAGCAAATCGGCCGTGCTATCAGGCTACCTATCAGAGCCTGAATGCTTGAGAAAAAGTGTGTGGGATTTCACCCGGAGCCTGGGGCGTTGCAGGGCTCTTGGAGCTGCTGCTTTCCTCTTGACATCCAGTACTACTCGGTGACCTCGGCAACAATCCAGTGTACTGTTACAGTTCATTTCAATAATTAAACAGTTCAGGGATGGCAGAGCTTTCTTGTTGTCAATAGAAAATCAGGGCTGCAGTTTGCTTTTTTTCTTTTTTTTTTTTTCCTCTTTCTCCCTTCCCATTTCCCTCTGCTGAAATCCGAAGTGTTTGTTTTTAATTATATTAGCTAGAGACAATTAATTTCACAATCCGAACAGAAAAAAAAGCCCCCACGTTTCGCGAGAAGGACTGGCAACTGGTAAATGCAATTATTATTGTAGCACATTTTCAAAGGAAGAGATCCCAGCTCCAACAAAGTCATATGTATAAAATTTCAGTCATAGAATATAGTCTCAAACAGCAGATTTACTCTGCAAGAGATGGGAACTGCTCTCCCATCTGGAGCTATGTTCTGTTCATGCCACGTGGACCCATTTGATACCCTCTCTGAAAAAAACACCAGCCAGCAAAATAGACTCCTGTCCATCAGCTCCTCCAAGGAACTGCCTCATGTGCCCCTTTAAACTTGCCTGACGTAGAGATGATTAATACCAGCCCCTTTTTAAGCGCAGCCTCTCAACAACAACTTAAAAAACCCCTCTCTGTGCGAACGGCAGCATTTACATTTCTGCTGCTGGAGCAAAAAGGAAAATAATTCAATTTTATGTCTTGCAAAATTTCCTACAATTAAAAACCTATTTTTTTGAGGCGCTGGCTGTGCCCCTTTCATTGCCCATCTGGCTGCCTCCCAGCTGCTCCCTGGCTGACTCCGTGTTCTGCCACCAGCGTGGCGGGAGCCGCCGCTCGCTGCGATCGCCGGCCCTTTTTCCCAGTGTTGCTCCTGCAGGATTGCGGGGCCGCGGTCTGGCCTCACTTACACTGATTTACTTTTATGGGATTCAGTCAGAATGCTGCCGATTTATGCCGCTGAGGCAAACAGCAAAATTTAGCTCTTTGAGTAGGGAGTGCTGGAAGGGCTTCAGGCCCTTGAGGGATGTTTTCTGCTGGTCCCGGTGACAGCCGTGCCGGCCCCTACTGTCACACTCCCATTCCTTGTCCACGCTCATTTTGCACGCCTCACAGAGCTTTTACCTTTTCCCATTTCCTACCAGTGTCATTGACATAAGAATATGAAACCAAAATATACCGAGGCATCGCTCCTTTGGAAGCTGTATCTGACATCCTCATTCCCAGTGAACAGTGCTTCATTTCCCAAGTAGCTGAATCCTTTCAGTGAGGCAGCTGCAGAGGGAAGACTGGATCCACAGAAGGGTTTTGACATAGCTGTGCTTAAATTGTAGGCCTGCTAGATTATTTTAGCTTGAGTCAGGAGTCAAGGAGTCTTTGCAGTGTGCATGGAGGAAGTTGGACACTGTGGATGGGGGAAGCACAGCTCCAGGAATCTAACCAGGAAAACACTTCTGTTCAACAGCTGAAGCATCCCAATGGAGGAGGCACTGCAGTGGGTCTCCCTTTCCTGATGCTCACCCCAGGCAAGATCCTCAGGAACTGCCCTGGTTCCAGGCAGCACCTTCACTGCGTAAGTACCATCCCGGCCCATGAGAAACCCAGCTCCAATGTCATGATTTTCCAGAGGGGTCTCAGCCCTGTGGAAGCCCTGTTTTAAACCAGCAAAAGGGAAACCTTCACTTTACGTGGGTGAGTTGAATCCTTGTTGAAGCAACCCAGGAAAGCAGAAGCTTGATTTCACAAAATCACAGAATGATTTGGGCTGGAAGGAACCTTAAAGTTCATCTTGTTCCAGCCTGCCTGCCATGGCTGGGACATCTTCTCCTAAACCAAGTTGCTCCAAAACCTGTCCAACCTGGCCTTAATTTGCCAAGGTATTGGTGAGCAGCAGCTCTTGTGGTAACCTTTATTTCCACTCCTTTTTGAGGCTGTCAAAGCATTTTACATTAAAATTGTCAACACGAGGTAGTCTGTGCGTTCCAAGTACCAAGTTACAGCTGCATGAGGATTATTTTCTATATTAAAAGTCTAAAGCAGGAGTTAAACACGGATCTGTCTTTAAGGCTGCAGGTGAGGCTCTCAGCTTGGCTTTTGCAGTTCACACCTCCAAGCGTGACAAACCTCTCACCTCTTAATTTTTGGACTTGATGATCTTAGAGGTCTTTTCCAGCCTTAATGATTCTGTGACCTACCAATCCAGCCTTAGGAAGGAGGAGGTAAGAATATTCCCTGTGAACACAAATTTGCAGAGTGGAGGAGCAGCTGCTAAAGGTGCAGCCACTTGTGGTGGAGCTGCTCTTGATTTCCAGGAGAGCCCTCCAGAACCTTGTAGAGCCTATACCCACATCAGAAGGACCAGCCTTGCCCTTTGCCTGTGTTTCTGATTCTTCTGCTTGCTCTTTTTTTGGCGGGAGGAGGAAACCTTGCAAAGCTGAAATGAAATATTAAGCCTCATTCTTTCCAGGTAAGTGCATGCCAAATCTCACAACGATGTTGGCAGGCTCCCAAAGTTGCAAAATAATGAAGAAAACATTGAGTTTAGGACTCTGTGCCCATTTTAGCAGCATTCCTTGTAAGTGCAATTAAAGCTGCCACTGATTTGACCTCAGGAAACACAGCAGATACACAGCAGAGTGCTAAGAAGTCACCTTGAAAGGGGATTGAAGTAAACCTGCAATCTTGTTCTTAAAAAAGAATAAATTCATTATTTAAGGGCCACTGGAGTCCTAGTCTGCACATCCATGGTAAGTCAGGCCTGTCAAGCCCAGCAGCAGCTGACGTGTCCAGGATTAAAAGTAGCTTTGAGCATCTCTTGGGGTTGTGCTGAGCTGATTCGTTCTATGGACGTGTTACCTAACACTTGTTGATGCAGCTTTTGCACACATCTGGACCACCTGGGAGGGCAGGATCCAAACCTTGTCTGCAGGATGGGACAAGAAAACAGTGTAGAGATGCACAAAGGTAGTTTAAGGACACTTGTGTCTTGCTGCCACTTGATATTATCATTATTGATGAATGCTGTTGTTGCAGGGAGGGGCCTCTTAGCGTGAAATCTTTTTTGTTACTCTTTAGTCTCCACTATCCTATTTTTTGCAGAAGTTACTCATGACAGATGCAACTTTCCTGGCTCCAGAGGTAGTGACAATAAAACATAACGCATTACAATATGTTATGAAATATGAAATATGGAATTCCCACACTCTAAGCCTGTTCTAGCTGTAATAGGCTGGAACCAAAGGGTTTGGGCTCTTATCCTGGAGGATATTGCACAGAAAGGTAAAAAGTCTCGGAGGAAAAGCTAAGATCCTTGGAGTCACTCTGGTGACCCCATGCAGACCTGTAGAAGACTGATTTTAATGATTTATTCTTCAAATTCATTTCTACCTATAAGGCAAATGAAGAAACTTCCTCTTTTCCCCATTTCAAAGTTTTTTTAGGCTACAAAAGAAAACACCAGAAACACAGAAGCCCCTGGTGGTACCAGCTGGAATGTTGCTGGTGCATCTGTGGGTGACAGAGACTGTCCACACTTTTTTCCTGACACAGCTCTCTAATTTAGTTCAGAAGAATGACATGAGCTGCCTGAACATCTGTTAGAAACTGCAGCTGAGAAAAAAAAATATTCTCCTTGGGATACACCATGGAGCAGGAGACTTGAACCCACTGCCATCGGTTTCAGTGGTGGGGGCTCAGACCCACTGAACTCTGGTTGTCCCCCCAAAATAGACTGGGAAACCAGAATTTTATAGTTAGGTGGTTATTTCTTTTGGAGCCAGGAACTGCAATCCTAATGGCATGATTACAGCACTGAAAGGTGATCTAAGGTAATAAAACAGAGGATATTTACCTTGAAGACAGTTGTGTTTTGTTGTATGTTTAAGAGAAATAACATGCTTGGCTAAGATACTTTTAATGCATGGGGGCTTTTTTTGATTGTGGATTTTATTTTTTTTTTTAAATATGCAAAGGTTTCCAAGCAGAGTGACTCATGAGAGCACCGCTCCAATTCCTGTTTCGTGAGCTGACTCCGTAGATGTGAACAGAGCTGCTGGGAACACAGGACCTGCTGCAAACATATTTCTACTTATTAACCAGCAACTTCAACTTTGGAGTGCTTCAGATATATTCATATTTTCAGGATTTTTTCTATGCTTCTGGTTGTGATAAATGTTATTGACAGTGAGCGGGAATTTATTATTGTTTGCTGATCGTTGGGCAAAGTGTTTAGCAGGAGTAAGGCTGAGACATGGAAATAAGACTGGGC
This sequence comes from Corvus cornix cornix, assembly GCF_000738735.6. NCBI lineage: Eukaryota > Metazoa > Chordata > Aves > Passeriformes > Corvidae > Corvus > Corvus cornix. Next base: position 3,093,056 of record NC_046337.1, on the reverse strand, counting down.
AAGGACTTCTGATCTACAGGTGCCTCTACCTGCTGCTGCACTCCATGTAATCACTTTTGAAAGCCTGGAGAGTTCTATCTTGGGATAAGTTAGCTTTCCTGACTCCATTCCTGCAGTGAGGAGGCACCACAACCTCAGTTCTCTGTTGATTGAAGACTTTCTCCTACTTTGCATTGCAAATATATGCATGACTAATTCAAACCCACTGGCTTTTTCTTTTTCCTACTTTTTTTCTCTCCAGTTTTCCCTTCAGCTGAAATAATGTTTTCTTCTCCCTGGCCTTTAGACCAATAAGTTCACTAACAGTGAACAGGTTTTCTTGGAGCTTCAACTAAACTGAAGCTATTGTTTTGGGTGGAAAGAAATTTAAGATGTTTACAATAGATCACAGTTCATAAAGTTTTTCCTAATTTTCCGTGTATCTCTGTTTTTTCTGCCTCTGTCTAGACTTAGTAGATGTATTTGAATTCTGGATTTAGCACCTGGCTAAATCCTACTAACCTTCAGAAAGTTTTGCCTCAGTTTATTCAACAAAAAAAAGCCAACCCCCCCAAGCACAGCTAGAAACCACTAGAAAAACATAAAAAAGGTCTGATTTATGCTGGATATCAGAGGAAATCATCTTATCCCCTCTGATACGCAATCTATGAATGTAGAAAATTTTGGCTGACTCATGAGAGTCCCAGAATGGCTCTAGATGTTGACAGATATATTAAGAAGAGCCAAGCAATTTTTGTACCAACGCAGAGGCAGGGGAGATGTGTTCATTAGTTGTTGGTGAAATTACTGAAAGTGCTGCAATAAAGTTGGGTAAACTTTTTACCTTCCCTAATCACGGGCTTACCTGGGTCACAAGCATTAGTCATGGATATTCATTGCAAACTGCAAGCTCATAAAAGACAGCATATGGCAGCCCCGAATTTCTTGCTATATAAAGTTAAATTCACAGTAATAACATCTGTGCAGAATTTAGAGCCCCACCAATTAAAGTGAGGTCAACGTGCTGAGGCAGAGATTGATGGCATTCTGCAAATCTTAAATGACAAGTTAAATAGGTATAAAATAAACAAACAACTTTATTTCTTATTAAAGAGGCGACAAGAGGGGTGAGAATGCTGAGAGCTCAGTAATGAGGGCCAAGAGGAGCAGGGCAATGCTGTGGGTTGTGGCTGGGTTGTAACTCAGCAACGAGGGCTGCACCTGGAGCGGGCTCTTGCTGCCTTTTCTTGCTGGTACAATACAAGTAGCAAATGAAAATTGCTGGGCAGGACCCTGAAACCCCAACCTGTCAAAATTGGGCTACAAAAACGGTGAAAGAAGAAGGGGAAGACACAAGAGGAGAGGCTGAGGTCACTTGATCTGCTCAGCTGGAGAGGAGACTGAGGGGAGGCTCATCCTGCTCTACAACTTCAAGAGGGGAAGAGGAGGGGCAGGTAACAACACAGTTGTGGGTATAGGGAGGAACACCTCCATCATAACTTAGGTTCTAGATTGTTTGTTTTTCTTAAACAGGTGATGTAACTTTTCTAAAATGATTTCTGCCTTGAAGTCTTCAGTGTGTGATGCAACATTTACAGGAAGAGTTAAATTGCAAGTGGTGAGTAAAATCATCGTAATTGGGCTGACTCCACCACGGAGCTCTTCCTTTGAGTCAGTTTGTCTGTCATGGGGCACTTGAGATTTAAGAAGTCCTTGTCAATGAAGGCAAAAGTACTGAAGAAAAATTCCTGTTTAAAGAGGTGGAATTTAGTAGGTACTTATCCAAATCTGCAAGTAAAACTTACAGCTTCTTTAAACCAATACGAATTGAAAAAGATGAAATTACGGCTTTACCTGAAGCCTGGGTAGATTCTGTCCTTTTAGAGCAATGTGCCTTCAGGTCATTATCCAAAGGGCTCCTGCTCAGACTTTCCCAATTCACAGCCAGGATTTTTGCTCATGGTTTTCCACAATGCTGCACATGAATGTCTGAAGCAACATTTCCAACTCTACAGCAGGGTAGAGGGAATGGGAAGGAAAGGGAATATATGTTTTGCTCAGTTGTGAAGCTGGAGACAAGGAAACTTGTGCTTGTTTGGGTTTTTTTCCCATGCAGTGAGAAAAACATGCAAATGAAGTGTGAAAGAGAAATTATTCTGAAAGCAGACAGGAACAGCATCACTGAAAGAACAGGGCCATCAAGAGAATCCCAAATCCAGGGCACAACTGCGAGAAATCCCAGAAAGCTGGGACTAACAACACCACATTGATTGGCAAAGGTGATATTTCAAAGGGAATAATCAATAAAAAATAGACCTTTCTTTTTTAATTCTAGGCAGATAATTTGGAATAGGATGGGTGAAGAATGCTATTATATAATTTCAAAAACCTGCTACTTCACCATTTCTCAACAGCCAAATCCTGCTCTTGTGCGTGTCCAGCCAGGCCAACCTAAATCATGTATTCATGATTTAGTCATAGAGTTTTCTGTTTCCAAAGCAGGAAAAAGGCTGAAATACCTTGTTGGAAGGAGAAGCTGGGCAAGGGAAATATGTTCTGCTGACCAAAAAATGAAACCATGTGTGAACAATGGAAGCGCTGTACTGGTTATCTTTAAATCGATGTATTTATCAGCACCATTTTTGTACCGAGGGTTTTCCTGGCAAGCTCTTTGTTATCATAAAGGAAACTCACAGCTGGCAATTCTGTGTGGTGGTCATTCACTACAAATGAGAATTTAGTATCTTCTGGCATTGTATCAATCTCCGCTAGAGCGTTATGTATAAACTAACTCTCAATATTGACTCAAAATTTGGAACAGTAAGTGCATTTCTTAGCTTAGAGATGAGCCTGATCTCTTTTTTCCTCCTGTAAAGAATAATAATGTCTTATTTAGAAGAACCTGTAATGTTTCTGGCCTGCACTCAGTGTCTTGTACAGCTTAAGCACTGGATTTTGTGAGGCAAGGAGAGAGACTTTTCTTAGTTTGGGAGTCATCCATGGAAAAATAGGTATGCCATGGAAGTATGCAGGAAAGGCAATAGGTGATGATGTTCTTTCGACTGCACTTCCCAGCCAAGGTTGTATCATATTTCTTGGATACCAAGGAACTTGGAACTGGGGAGATACCTGATGGATTTACAATTTGGAAATGTTTTACCTCAAAAAACCATGGTGTGCCAAAAGCCAGGAGTTTAAAGGAAGTGTCTTTGTTTTCAGAAAGATTCTGCTGGAAGTAGGTGAACTCAGTTTGTGGAGAGCTCAGCTGGGTGCTAACGAGGACATCCCTAGGGCATGGCCCCAAATTCTGCCAGGACTGGGTCAGTCTCCTCTGAGAAGAACCTTCTGCTTTTCATATTACTAATCCCTGCAGCAATTTTGGTGGCAGAATTGCCCCAGATCCAGGGAACAAGGTAGACCTGGAAGCTGTTGAGTAAATGGAGACACAACCAATATCCTTTGTGCTGTCCCCATTGCTCCTGGGCAGCTCAGGCCCCAGGGAGGAGTGAATGATAACGAACTTACATCCACCCTACAGGTTCTCAACGAATAATAGAATATGTGTCCTAAGTGATCTCTGCCTTTTTCCTTTAAGTGTTGGTTATTTTAACACTTTGATGTCACACAAATAGAGTTCTTGCTCTATTTTTTTTCTAAACAAGGATTTTCAGCCTTTGATAACTTCGGAGAAATTCTGAAAAATGACCAATTCCGATTTGCAATAAAAAGACCCCCAACCAACCAAACCCACCCCAGCAACTTTCAAAATGAAACAACAACAAAAAGGAATTTCAGCCAGCTACAGATGTAATTCACAGGACTTTACATATTTATGGTCAGTAAAGAGACCATAAACTTTGAAAAGGTAGAGGGGCTGCCTGTTTGTGTGCAGAAAACAGCAGTTTCCTCGATTTCTCTCCATTGTCATGCAGTTTCCATGTGAGTTATTGGTGGCACCTTGTTGTCAAAGAAGGAGGTGTTCCAGTGAATGGTAAAACCTGTACTATGTTTGTTTGCTGGGTATTCATTAGTTAATTCTCATAAGGGTGTTGTTCTAGGGGAGGCAATGTTTGCCTTTGGCTGGGGGAGTTGCACTCAAGGTGGTGTTGGACCAGCAAATCCTAACGCTAAAATTCAAAATCTAAAAATTTCACATGGAAACGTTCATTACGACTCAATTTTGCTTTTTTCTCAAAGGTGCCTGTACTCTGACAGCCACATACCAGGAGCTGAGAGGAGCCTGGCCAGCACCACACATGATCAGAAATAGAAATCCTGAGCTCAGCCAGTAGTGACTGGAAGAGTGTTGGCTGGATGGTGCACAAGAAGCTTTGTGTAGTCACAGGTCGTGGTAGAAAAGTTTGCCAAGGCAAAAAAATAACCCACCTCAGAAACGCTCTCATTGCATTGAGCTGCGCTGGGGATTTAGTTGATTCTTCTTATTTCTTTTTTATTTCTGAAAAAACAAGGATTGAAGACTCTCCAGGTTATTATTAATAATGACTATAACATAATAATTCTGTATACAATTTTATTCATGGTTTAATATACAGTGTATTTTATACACGTACAATATTGTTTTATACATGCACAATATTATTTTAGACATGCATAATACTATTTTATACATACATAGGTGTAACCATGTCCCAGTGCCCTGTTCAGGAGATACATTCCTGCCTTCCAAGCTCCTCAAAATGAGTTCAACCTGTGTGGCCCTGAGCAGAATGGCAGACAGGCATTTTTTATTGCTGATTCCAACTCTCATAAATTCTTAGCTTGCTTAGAATTTGCCAGATTAAATGAAAAGTTACTGTAATTAGGGATTTATTAAAACATGAATCCTTGACCCAACAGAATATAATAACTCATTTGTTTCAAATAAGGCCTCTTTAATTGTTCCATCATTGGCCTAAGCAGCCCGTGCAGTGCAGAGTCACGTGTGTTCTCCAAATCCACTTGCAAAATGCTCTGTGAAATTTTTGATCCCCACACCACTCTATAGGCAGAAGCCCCTAAAACAAAAGTGTGTCATTTTAATTAAAAATTCAAGTGCTGAAAGCCCTTATTATTCTGCACTACAAAGCAAAGTCTGAGAAAACACTGGTTTTATATATAAGGTTCTATTTTAACTTTTTGTGACCAACCTTCCCTCTCTGTATCTTCAAAACCAATAGTTATTGATTTACGGTCTTATAAAACAAGACTGTAAAATCTTGTACCATGGAACTATAAATAGATATTTTAAAAATATATGAAAATTGCTCCCAAATCAGGTCTATATAAGGCACTAATCAGCAGAGAGCCATTTTGCAGGGGAATAGAAACTGCAGAAAATAATTTCTATTGAAAATGCAAAGAAATCTGAGACTACACACAAACAATGCAGCCAGAATTAAGGAATTACCCATTCCTCCTCCCCATCTTTGAAATAAGCCTTCTCTTTTTTTTTTTTTTTAATTGGTTGGCTGTAGAAAGCATATTACTATATTTGGGTCCTGTTTCCCTAGTATAAGAATAGTCCTACAAGGAATTCCCAGTAAAACAGTGTTGCAGTTCTACAGTATATTAAAAAAAAATATATACCATTGGAAAGTGTTATCCAATGGGCAGATGTTAACTTAAAGTGCACATTGTTTGGAAAAGGAGTTAATTAACAACTTATTAATTGGATAGAAAGTCTGAAACTGTTGTACTTCTAGCAAATACATAATTTTCTTCAAGTATTATTAAAGCGTTTTTGTTGTACCTATTAAAGATTCTTGTCTCTAAGTTAATTTCATTATGCTAATAAGCTATCATCGTTACAGAACCTAAGCTTTGATCCATGTTAATTGTCGTGATCTTCAAAGACAAAGTCGCCACTTACTTTAAATGAATTTTACATCTTTTTAAAGAATCACACGGAAATTAGGGGAAGTAATTAATTTTTTATTATGTGTCTCAATATTTTTAAGGGAGGAAGTCAATGGTATTGGCTAGAATTCATTTTAACATTTAACTAGGGAAAACAGCATGAGGCAAAAAAACGTTCAGATGCAAAAGATTAAAGAAAATTTGAAACTGGGACCTAATTTGTCTTGATAAACTTTGGTGTTTAATATGCTTCTTTTGTTCTCAGTGTGAAACTGCAGGGTTTTGATTTGTAAAAACTTTTTGAAGAATTAATTCTTTCTAATTTTTATTCCTTTCTTTGCTTTCCTTGTACTCGGAGACAGTGGAGTTGACCTTCAAACCATAACACTTTTAAATATCTGTGAATATACAAGGTTAAATCTATTAGTGGTCTGAGATTAGCTGCTCTACACTTGCAAAGTGTGTACCTTCTGCAGCAAATTTTATCTTTTGGTGAATGATAACAAGCTTACATCTGCCCTACAAGTTTTCAGCAAATAATAGAATATGTCTTGTAAGCGATCTATGCCTCTTTCCTTTAAGTGTTGGTTATTTTAACCCTTTGATGTTACACAAAGCTCAGTTCTGAGTCAGTAAGACATTTTTCTTGTTGACATCAGGACCTAAATGTTTGCATTGTCATCACTGCCAGGATCGAAAAATTGCAGTTCTCCTTTAGCTTTTTCAGACCTCTTCTGCAGAAAATTGCAAATAAGAATGTAAAGGAAAAATGTATAAGGAAAACAAAAAAAAAAAACAAACCCAAAAGTAGAAAGGTTGTGCTCTGTTTTCCTGACAGGATTCACCATTTCAAGCCCTGCTACACTGAAACTGCTCTCTGTCATATTTCCACAGTACAAGCATCCTGTTGCACTTGCAGTGAGAAGTGGTGCCTTTTAAAAAGGCAGCAGACAAAAGTAATTTAAGGATGGTAGCAGCAATTGAAACAACAGCCAGATTTATCTAATTCCTCCTCCCTGGTTAGCAGCACATAAGTGTCGTAAATGCAAGTAACCCTCGAGTTGGAGCTGAACCTCGGATTTCTGCAGCAGACAGGTGGTGAGCTCAGCGCCAGGATTTTTCAGCATTAATGCTGTACTCATTTAGCCTAACACCAGGCTTGAGTGACCCTCATCTGGATTTAACCTCTGCCCCGTCAATCCACAGACATACTTTCAGATCTCAACATCAGTTTTGCTTTTTTTCTTCTTTTTTTTTTTAGCATAGATGACTTTAATCATTAAGCAGCTTTCATAACTGGAACATATACATGTGCTGCTCTGTGCTCTTTGATTTGTAATCTCAGGTTCTGCCCAAATAATCCCCAGTGTCTGAGCGAATTGAGCTGAAGTTCAAAATTCTTTGATTGAGAATGTGGTGGTGATTTGGCACAGGATTCTGCTGCTTTTCTCTTTTTGTAGCAGGGGCTTTAGCATGCTACAAAGACAGATGTGTTGTTCATTATCATTATTATAAGTAGTAGTAGTATTAAGGTTGGGCTTGATGGTCTTGGAGGCCTTTTCCAGACTAAATGATTCTATGATTCTCTTATTTTAATATTTGGGCATTTATTCCAGTAAAGAATTTTTTTATGAAACAAGCTTTTCTTTGTTTACTATTTTTTGTTTGTTTGTTTTCTAGATGTCAATTTTAATTAAGTTCAGATATAAAATGCTTGTTCTTCTGTTTTGATACCCTTTTAATAAACCTCAGGTTATAGTGGGTATAGGGCATGGCATGAAGGCATAGCCCACCCTGCTGTACAGAGAAGCAAGAGTTTCCTCACCACTTTAATAAATCAAAGGAAGGTAGTGGCTCCCAAACTATCCTCCCCTTGCCTGAGCAACTGAAAGGTGCAATTCTCCCTATCACATCTTTTCTTAATAATCATAACACCCCATAAATGTTTATGTAAATACACAGTTTAAAAGGACTCATCCCAGCAGCACTGTGCTTGTCAAGTGAGTCATTTTTTCACCTGGCAGGATGATGTTGTAAGGCTCAGTTGTCTTAACTAATCCTGGCTAAAAAGCAAAATTCTGTTTTGTAAGAAAATTCCTGGCCAGCTCTAATCTTAACCTCTTGCATGTCTGTAGCTTCTAAATCAATGTCACAGTTGTAATAGCTTTGAAAACCCATATGTTTGTAAACTAAATAAACCTTGATATTCAAAGGAGATGAAGACAAGAATTACATCTCTTGGCAGTGGTGCTCTGAGCTCCGTTTCAGCTCGTGTTGGCTCCTCATTTTTATGCCCGTGTACCACGCCAAATCTGCCTTATCTATGCAAACATATTAACACTGGCTGTTTGCTAATGCTGTGATGCATCAGCCTCTTATCTCCAGTTCTGACCCTAATGTTACATAATAACTCCGGATCGCTATTTCTTGATAGTTCACTGGGACCGCCTTCGCTTTCTCAACTCTTCACTGGGAGCTGCCTCTCCTACCCACTGACTAAATCAGCTCCTGGCTGCTCTCCGCCAGCTAAGGCAGAAAGGCTGCCAAATAGCTTCCTGCTCAAAGATCTCTGTATCCTTTCTGTGCCACGGGCCATCACCCTGCAGTTCCAGTGTTTTTCCCAGGTAATTTTCCCCGTTGTATTAAACTCACATGGTTTGGCTTTAGAGATGCAGCCCCAGGTCTTCCCGAAGTTGCCCAAAATCTCATCCTATTTTCAACACTCTGACATTAGATATTTAATATCTTCTTAAAACAAATGGGTGTTGTATTAACATGTGAAAGAAATCTGCACTAAGCATAATAAAAATGCCACCCTTAATACCATATATGAATACTGATAAGTGTTCCTAATACTGCCTACTAAGACTATTAATGCCAAAAGAAGAAAATAAATATTTGTCATCAGTTCTATCTGGCCAAAAGTCTTCCTTTAGGAATAGCATGACATATTCCTTTGCAGTATATAATTGCCTTAATTATCTTTTGGCCTGTCCACAAAAGCTTGGTTCCATCTCTTCCCCCACAGCGTCCGAAGACTATGCAAATTCTGTTCATTCTAGCTCTCAAAATAAAAAAAAAAAAAAAAAAAAAAAAAAAAAAAAAAACCCCAAACAAAAAACAAAACAAAAAAACCAAAAACCAAAAAAAAAAAGCCTAAAAAGAATCTCCTTTAGCTATTTAGGAAAGGCTCAGAAAACTTTCCTAAGCGTGGCTGTGGTGTACACCAAGAGCTTTCTTATTTGCGGAAGATGTCCCCAAGCTCTTTGCTATTGTTCCGAGGTCTTCTCCTCACCCAGTCTGGCTTCTCGGCATTCCTACAACAGCTCTGTTCACCCCCCATCCCATCTACGGTGTGAAGCTTGCAAACATGAGAAACTCAGTCAAGCCCTTTAAACCCTCCAGGCTCAGTTAGGAAGCCAAAAAGCAAGAAATGTGGGAGCTTTTAGGGTTTCTGTCCTCTTAACATGGAAGTTGAAAGATCCAAGAGCTTCTATTGCCTCTCATGGCTGTAAAAGTCTGGCTAACAACCTCCAGGAAAACTCAGGAAAGCCAAAGGGTGGAGGACTTTGGGAGGCTGGCTCTCCCAAACTTTCCAACCCACCCTTTGTCTGATATAACTGAAAAGAAGCCCCAAAGCCCTGGACACGACAAGCAATGGGCCTGCGTGGTGTTTAGGTTTGGTCTGTACTGCAAAATGTTCACACTGCAACTTCTCAATTCTTTCTCCTTTTTCCTCCCTGGCTATTAAAAATTCCACTTTTAATGCAAAGCAGAGCTCTAGTTCTGTGACCACCATATGAGCACAGCAATCTGTAACTCAGTTATAGGAAATTATTCCCTTTAAACAAGACACTGAGGACGCGATCCAAAACAGGATTTCCAGTATTGCATGACCTAGATGACAGCTGGATTCACCTGCCCATAATATGCTCCAAAATAAAATGGAAAATGATCCCATTTTCCAACGTTTTAGTGAGAAAATATAAGTGAAAGGAAGTCAAAGAGCAGCTTCTGATGCTCAGTGGAGGTGGCCCTTATGTTGGACAGATTCAAACATAATTCCAGCACCTAGAGCTTAGAAATTTTCATCTTGAAAATAGTGGCTGCTAGTTGGGTATTACCCCTTTTTTCTGTATCTCAGAGAAGGTAATGGTGTTCTGAGAAAAGCCCCTCGATTTCCCTGTTTTCCAGAGAAGTTGATTATGAAAACAAAGCTTGACTTGAGACTTGCTGTGGGAATGTTATTCAAGCACTGGTTAAGTGCCAGAATGTGTTGGGAAGGAAGAGTTTCCAGAAAAATATCGCTCTGATTAAAACCTGATTTGACTGAGTTCACTCTATGCAAAGGGTTACCAGAATAGTAAGACAATGTCGTTAGTCAGATTTTCCTTCCCTTACTTGATCATTACCAGTGATGGTTTTATTGCTGTTTTTTGAATGATTATTGTAACAACTCATCCACGAGCTACTTAGGTACCTCTTGCCTCACTCCTCACATGATATGTTAAATGTCTTGTTAATGTCTGTCCTTGTTTGGCAATTTTTCCACACTACCCTTTTATTCTTTATAATACATTTAATTGGATATATGAGGAAAAGATGGGAAGGAAACCATGACACCAATGGGATTTTTTCTCCCTACATTATGTCCTTCATGAAGCCACCCTTGTGACTATCAACAGAAAGCAGCCCATCAAAGGACAAAATTAAATCAGCAGGCAGCAGAGGACAATAAAAAATGCTGTTTTGATAATTGAAGGGATTATACATTTTTATTTCTAAGGCCATTTGTAAAGTTCATATGTTTGGTTCTTTTCAAAAGATAATAAATACTGAGGGCAAAACATATTTGATATTGGTTGAGTATGATCTTTAAAAATGGCCATGGCCATGCTACCACTCTCTAAATAGTGACTGAACAAACACCCACCACGGGATTTCTGTGAAACATGACTTTTTTTTGTTCCTTCTTAGCCATGGATGTGGTTAAAACACCCTACTGTATTCTGCGAGTGCTGTCCTACTCTTGGTAGGAGATCATAAGATGTTGGGGTTAACTGTCAGATGCTTTACTCTTCTAAAGACCTTTGCCTTTTAACTAAATGCTTGCTTATCTTTCTAATTTAACATAGTCCCACATTCTTTTTGTAGTAATTTTGGACTATCTGATAACATATAATGGAAAACATGTTTATGTCTTCCACTAGTTCTTGTTGCATATTTCAAATGCTTAGAACAACAATTTTCAGAAGCTTTCATTAAGGTTAATTTAAAAACCACATTAAATACAAACAGATTTTCTCACAAACAAAATGCAATGTGTACTTAACAGACTTCTGTATGTTATATTTGATAAACTACCTCATATAAATGCAAATTCTGACTTTCTGCCAGAACAAGGTGGTACAGAAAATATTTCTATTAAACAAATAATGCTGGGAGAGCAAACTTCAAGTTATGGTATGTTACACTGAGAAAGAAAATTTTTTCACTGAGGTCAGATATATATTTATTTCCTCGGAATACTTTGCTGCTTCTACACTAAAGATGATGTAGTACAGCTCTATACAAAAGGCAGGTACATGTATACAGAGGATAAATATCCATTTTTACCCATTTCTTTGTTAATGTTTCAGATGAGTATTGCTGATTCCTTTTGCTTTACACAACAGTGGTTTGGTAAGATGTTATGCTCTGAGCTAATGCCAAAACTGAGACAGAAGGGTCAGGAGGAGGAGGAGCAACCCTCAAACCTGGAATCATGAGGTATGATCTGAATACGGAGTTTCGTATGCGTTTTCCCAAGTGCCAACTCATCCCGCTGCTGTTGGATAACGTTCACTTGGAAAGGGAGAATGAAAAATAAAGCTGCCAGAGGCGACTCTAAAGAGCATACGATGGAAACAAATTGAGTCACCACCAGTGTGGCTGACATTGTTGGTGGAAACTGGGACACCCGCATGAGCCATTGTTCGCTGCACCTCGTCTGGTTTATGTAGCTCGCTGAGTTGAAAGCTGGATCGGCACTAACCTTGGGGTTGGAGGGGGATTCATGCCATGTGGTTTCAATTGTCTATGGATGCTTTCAGCTCATACTGCCAGTAATGAGCCGTCCTGGTCCTCCCACAGTCGTGGTGTTGTCCCAGCTCACCCTGATGGGGCTGTGGTGAGCACTGTTTCCTGATGTGGTCCCTTCCAGCGGGAGCTGCTCTGCAGTCTGCTGCTGAGAGAGAGTTTATTCACTCTTCTCTCTGTCCCAATAGCAGCAGCTGCAGAGTTCTCCCTGAATACATATTTCTGGGGAAAAGGGCTTTTTTCTTTTTCGAGCTGGTTCCTCTCCTGACTTGGTCAGACGCTGCTTTTGGTGCAATTGCGGGAATATCTGAGGCTGTGAGTTGTTCTCTTGAGCTCTTCTCACTTGAAAGTTGTGCAGAGTGAGGCTCATATTGGTTTTACCTCCAATTTCCGTCCTACCGGTGCATGCAGCTCTTGTCTGGGAGTGTTTTTTGTGGACAGGGGGTGATAAGACCCACAAAAAAAGGGATCACTTCAACCACCACCAAATTACAGCCATGCCTGAGGCAAATTACAACAGCTTTGTGGCAGTGTCACCATGCTATCTTTGTGACAGAGATGGAGATAATGAGAATTAATTAATCAGTCTTTGATTAGAAAAAAGAGGAGGGGAATATCCTTCTGCTGTGATTCCACTACAAAAATACATGAAACTGGTGAGGTTTTTGTTTGATGTTACTTCTCAAATGTAGGGCAGGCATTTGTAACGCAGCGCTCAGCGTTTCATGGCTGCTGGCTTGGTTACCCTTCCAAACCCATCACTGATGGACCACAGGGGCAAGAGATCCTCACCTTATAGAAAAATACATGTTGAACCCTAACACCATTAGACTGACACAGATGTTTTTTTACTCTCACAGTGCAAAAACTCCCTCTTATTCAAAGACCTTGCAAGTCCCAGGTACAACCTCGTTGACTGGAGTCGACCCTGCCTTCTTTACAGTACTGGGGGAGAAATTTTGTCTTGTTCTCTTTAGACTGATGATTAAATCTTAGAAATTGGTCTCTTATGATAAAACATGAACTACGTGGTGACAGTGTCTGACTGGAATTACAATTATCTAAGTAGATTCATTTGTATCCCTTTCATAGCAGCTTTTCTCTGGGCACAAGATCTTTCTGTGGGGCATGGGAAGAACTAAATTAATCTTATAAAGAGGAAGGGGTTTACACTGAAATCGATAGTTACAGAATTAACTGGGTAAATGACTTTTTCTTAATTCTTTCTCTTCTCAGAAGATGAAGTTTTGATGGGTACACAAATCTGATGGCTGCCAAAAAGCAGATATCACATGAAATATTTCATCTCAGCTGCGTTGAGCAAGTCTAGACTTTGGTATTAGTGAAAAATGAGAGTGTAAAAAATGTCAGTGTTGAAGTAGGGAAAAAAAGCCCTATTCTGGTTATTAAATATGAGCAACTAATGAACAAGTTATGTTTTTTTTTAAATGTTGTCATTTTAGAAAGCTACATGGCTCTCCTGGGCAGCTTTAAATATAAGCCATATATGCAATTTTAAGCTTGGATTTAGATAATTCACAAACACAGGGTGTTTGTATTATTTCAGAGAAACAAAGCATTGGATTGCACATGCAGGAGCAGTAGGTGTGTCACACTGCTGACATTTTTGATGCAGTGTCAGTGGCTGGTTTGATCTGCAAACCCCAGGGCCCAGTTCTCAGGCCAAGTTTGTTTCCCTTTGTGTACCTTTGGTGCCCAGAGCTCTCAGATTTTCACTTTAGGCCAGGTGGAAGCAATCTTATTATTTCTTCTCACCACCAAACCTTTAGCTTAACTTCAGTTGTTCTTCAGCTGCATTTAGGGGATGCAACCCCAAAGATGCTGCAGGGTTCCCAGCCCGGCCATAGCACTTCTGTGTAATGATGGTGGTAAAACCTTCTCACATGCAGTTCCCAGAAATGAATTGTACCAAGAGCATCTATAAAAGCTGCAGCATCCCTGTAAAGAGCACATAATGTCATCATTTTTCAGTGGGTATCTTCTCTAAAGGCAAATAATCACTTTTCCCATTAATGGTTGGACTGAAACTTTTTCCTTCATTCTGATTTCAGCAAAGGTTAGGGGCGGAACATTAAACATGTATATGGGGATGCTACAGGGTGACTCATGTGGCTTCCCACTGCAAATGTTGAAGGCAATATAGTACCCAGGAAATTTTTTTCCTCTCTATCCTGGGGACTATTTTCATTTTTACTTTTCCCCTTCTCTCATTACTCCAGAAATTTTTACAAGGGCATATAGTGACAGGACAAGGGGGAAGAGTTTTAAACTAAAAGAGGGGAGATTTAGGTTTGATGTTTGGAGGAAATTTTTAGCTCAAAAGTTTGTGAGGCCCTGGCACAGGGTGCCCAGAGAAGCTGGGGCTGCACCATCCCTGGAAGTGTCCAAGACCAGGTTGGATGGAGCTTGGAACAGCCTGGGATAGTGGAAGGGGTCCCTGCCCGTGGCACAGGGATGAAATGAGGGTTTACTTGCAAGCACCAGGTCACAGCTGTTGCAAATCGTTTCTTGTTTCCAAGAATCTCGAAAATCAGAATCTTGAAAACTACAGATTATTTTATGTTGGATGTTCCTCTCTAATTTGTCATTGGCCTCTAATTTGTTTAATTTGTCATTAGCCTCAATTAGCAGCAAGCTCCTGTGTCAGATACAGTTTGTATCCATCTAGGAATTGCATGGGAGAACCCTCACCATCTTGATGAGCAAAGGCCAAGTTTAACTTACTTTATGCTACATGTTAGCAACTTTCAAATTTGGGACCACTGGGAACATTTAAATGCATTTAGTTATTTTCAGGCTCATTATTTCACTGTAAAGCTTTACTTTTAATATATTCTTCCCTGTCCAGTAATTTCACTTGTGTACAAGTTCTGATCTCAAACTAAAGTTTTAATTTACTATTTTTTTCTGTTAAAAAATAGGATTCTGCTTTTGATTGCCCTGTTCCTTAAAAAATTACTTGTGTGTACTTCTTGCTACAATTTAGGGTATTTATGAATGGTTCTACATAAAAGGAATGAAAATAGCTAATTATAATAATACCACTAAAAGCCGTGGCTGGCTAGAAAGTGGAAATCCCTTCCCATTACATATTTTCTGTTTTTAGAAAAGAAATTAATCCAACTCTTGGATGAAAATTGAAAACCACAACATTTTTCATATGAAAGGATTTCCAAAAATATCTTATTTTTAGAAATTCAGAATTTAAGTTGCCGATAAAACTGAAATTGATTTTAAAAATTTAACCAGTTAAAAAGCAAGCTGTATTTTAGCGACACAGGGAGAAAATTCTTCAAGCCAACTACTGTTTTCTTTTTCATGGAGAGGATATTTTCTATTAGAAAAGTAATTTTGAGAGAAAAGTTCTGATATGGTCTACTAATCAGAGCATCTGCTGCACCCAGCTGCCCGAAGGTAAGAGCAGCTATGAGTATGGAGCAACATTTGCCCAACCTGTTGTTTCAGATCATACAGAGAAGAGCCATTAGAGTCTCTAAGAAATAATTCCAAACGTCCTTGCCACAAGCCAGACCTTGTTCTTGTCCAGTCAGTGGCAAAAAGGAGGACTGGGACATCCCTTCGGATGAGGAAACAGCCCGTTTTCCTGTTAGCATCCAGCAGAGAGACACAACATTGTTTGTCATCAGGATTTAGTGAGAGGTGAGATCAAGAGCTGCTAAATCACCAGAAACACAAAGACTGACCCTGACCCAAGAATGTCCTGAGCTCTCTGAAGAAGGCCAATGAGTGGCAGTGAAGCATAAATGTCTACATCCCTTCCAGACATCCTGGTTTCTGTCTTGAGCCTCTAGAAACAAATACAAGAGAGAATTTCCTACTGAAAAGAAAATATTTTATAGCGATCATAGAACCATAGAATGGTTTGGGTTGGAAGGGACCTTAAAGATTGTCTCATTACAGCTCCCTGCCATGGACAGGGACACCTCCCCCTATCCCAGGTTGCTCCAAGCCCCATCCAGCCCAGCCTTGGACACTTCCAGGGATCCAGGAGCAGCCACAGCTTCTCTGGGTACCCCGTGCCAGGGCCTGCCCACCCCCACAGGGAAGAATTCCTTCCCAATATCCAGTCTAAACCTACTCTCTGTCAGTTTGAAGCCATCCCCCCTTGTCCTGTCACTCCAGGCTCTCGTAAATAGTCTTCCCCCATCTTTCTCGCAGGCTCCCTTCAGGTACTGGTAGGTCACAATTAGATCCACCCAAAGCCTTCCCTGTTTTGGGGGGAATATTTTGATGGGAAAATTTTGATTTCATCACTCTTGGTAAATTTTGTCACTTCGGCATTTTTTTGTAAATGTTAAAAATTCATGGATCCATACTTTAAATTTTTAAAAAGTTAGTAAGATGGGATCAGCAGGGATCCTCTGAGCACTGGGTCACTCTCACATCTCATAATCCCGTGTGTAGATTGGTCAAGCTCCATCTTCAGCAGCCTCTGGGGCTGCTGTTTTCTTCCATCCCTCGTCCCCATGTTCTTGTGGGCCAGCTGTGGGAGAGTTCACACTGTGGGTCCCTTTATCAGGCTTCTCCCAAAGCTCATTAATTGCCAGATGATATCCATTCATAGTTGGTTAATTACAAATCTTTTCCCCACTTCTTTTAACTCCACTGGTCTATCTATAGACAGAAATTGCACCTCCACCTTTGATTTATTGGGCTGAGTATGCCCAGCTCCTTTAAACTCCTCTGATAACACAGGCTCTCCTCTGCTCACCTACAAGTCCCTCTGTGCAGATGTTCTCATCAGAATTAATCTGAACTGATACCAGGTTAACCTGACACATGCTACCTTCCAGAAACCCATATGGCAACGCAGCTCATTTTGTATTTACTTCCACATCCATAGTTTTTCCTTCTTTCTGTTCTCATGCCCAGTCTTAAACACTATTTTTCCACTCAATGGGTTTGAACTTGCTTGAGATGATCTTTCCTCTTCCCTAAACGTATCTCTGTAAATCCTCACAGGAAATGCCACACGGTGCATTTCAATTTACTCAATTTCTCTAAATTTCACACAGTTTCTAGCCCAAGAACAAGTTTGTCATAACAAATTAATCTGTTATGGAGACAGACAAATACATACGAGAAAATTCACATGTATATACACTCAGAAATACATATAAAAATATGTGTTTACATATAAATACATCTATTTTTGAGAAGGGAAGGCTTATAGAAGGAGATACATATAACAAAAATAGAAAATTTTAGTTGTCATGATGTTTCTGGGTCAGATTTGGGACAATAACTACAAGAGTGGAGGGAGAATTTGTGGAGTGGACTTTTCATGACAGCTAAATGGGAACAAGGTGCAAAACAGGAGACAGGACTAATGATTCTTGGAATCTGACCTTATCCACTGAAATAAAGATACTGTTTGGAGTCACACTTGTTGAACCTTTATTTAGTTAATACTTGCTGCAGTCCTGCAATAATGAGTTTCATGAGGCCACTTTTTGCATAGTTAAGCAAATACACTGTTAATTTGAGCAAATGATATTCAAAGCTCAATAAACATTGATAGGTACAGCATGTTATTTAGTCACATAAACTCTTTTTAACAAACTACTTTGAATCAACAGACAAAAATAATTCAGAATTAACTTGCTAGACTCAGCCCCTAAGTGCACGCACAGTTTCCATGGAAGTCAGCATGTTGTAGGGCAGAATTTAGTCTGTGTGTTTAATTCATCTTAATCACTATTATTAATTCATAACTACTGTTTCCAGAAATGTATTCAGTTAGTTTTACATTAGTCAAAATCAATTGTATGTGATTTATTTTGATCATTCAAAATTACAATTTTGATGTATTTGCTCTCATCCTCTATGTCAAGCCAGGCAAAGTGGGAATGCTTTTCTAAGGAGGAGTCACCTTCTATCTATCGATTTAGTCCTTATTTTCCTTTTTTTGGGAATTCACATATTCTTTGGAACAATCCTGGTTCTGGTAGGTTTTCACAGTGGGATGATGCAGTGGATAATGAAATGTCATCAAGGTGTCCGGCCAGACCTGGAAGAACGACATGGTGCTTGTACCAGGCTGGTGGTCCCAGGTGACACAGGTTCTGTGTTTGTAACTAGACTCAGATATAGGAGAGTTGGCACAAAATCTGGCTCAGCACCATCACTCATCAAACGTGGTTCAAAATTGGTTGGATCTTACTTCATCCAGCCCAGCAGCTTTCTGGAGACTGATTTCAAATAAAGGGTTTAGCTTCTTCTGGACCCCCACCAACTTCTGTGCTGCAGGAAACATGATATCCTTGTGCAGACTTGGGGTTTTGGGCAGGCCTGTGATGTTTCAGATATGGAAATTCACTTGGGACAAGTGTTTGGTGCCTCCTGTGGTTTCAGAGTGAGCAGAGTATGTCAAGTGCTTCTCCAAGAAGGGCCAGTTTTGGACACAAAAGGGCACAGATCAGTTTGAATTGGAAGAGACCTTAAAAATAATCTAGTTCCTGGCCAGGGAACCTTTTACTAGAATTTATCCAGCCTGCAGGAACAGTGACTATAACATATCTGACTTTTACAGGTGGCTTTGCTGGAGATTCTCGTGGGAATAACTCAAAGAATCAGGCCTTCGGTTTACAAATGTGAGTGGCGACTTCAGGTTGAATGAGGGTTTTGTTTGGCTGTTTTTCTTTATCATTACACTGAGCCTCACTCATGCTGTGTCTCCGGTTTGCACTCCCTTGTGTTTATTGCCAGCTGGAAACACCACTAAGGAATAACCCTGGATGTTAAAGTCCATTCAACTCCAACCCATGATTATACGTCTTCTGAAGACGCTTATTACCTTCCCCGCATATCTTTGTCTTTTCTCCCAGTCTTCCCAGTTAAGGGTTACTATTTTGCAAAAAAAGCACTCCTATTTTTGTCTCTTTAATGGCATCTCCAGCTAGAGACAATTGTCTCTGGTGGAGGCTTCCCTCCTGGTGATTAAACCTGGGATCCACTCGAGGGGAACCTCCCTGGCTTTGCACGACACAGGGCTGTTGTACAGTGAGCTCAGTTAAGCTGAATTCACAAAGCTTTAGTGGAATTAAAACAGCATGCTCTGTACCAAGATGCCTTCACTTCCTGTGCCTTAATGTTAAATCCTATAGTATTGTGGATGTTAAAGATGATTGAGTTATTTTTAAACCACTGGATGTCTTCCAGTCACTCTATTTCACACTGGATTAATTATGTAAGAATACTGACTTGTTCGTCACTAATGTTACAACTTTTAAAAACAACATGCTGTTTAAATTCAAGCTTGGCAACTCTTGTCTGAATCCCCTCAAATTTATGGCACCACACCCATAGCATAATAAAATCTTTAGTGGTCCTTTGTCTTTTAGCTTGCCTTCTATTTTTTCTCAAGGGTGTTTTATGCTGGAAGATGCATACAAAAGTTGTCCAGATGTTATTTGTATCAGAGCAGGGATTTCAGTCCAGCTATCTGTGGTTGCAAATGTTTATTTTAATGGGTTATTGTGCAATCCTTGCTGTGTGGACCTCAGTGGCCTTATATGTATGTTCTCAGCCATGCCAGCACATTGCTTTTGGAGATATTCTTTTAGTCCAATCGCAGTGGAACTGGTCACTGGGGGGAGCAAAAAATGTAACACCTGTAGAAGCCCGGGCGGTGTTTTGGCCGAGCTGGGTGCGAAGCGGTGGGGCTGGTGGGCGGTGGGTGGGAGCAGGGCTGAGACAAAGAGCTCAGCCTGGCCACCACGGGATGTGCTGGGAGTTTATTTTACCGTGGCTGTTGCAACAAACAGAAGGGTGGGTATATCAAACATGTTTGGGAGCCTCGTAAAATCTTAACCGATGTTTCCTTGATACTGGAGTAAATTGTTTATCTCACAGCTGAAACCACACCATGTGTACACCAATTAGGGCCGTGGATTTCAGCTCATTAAGATAAATTTAAGATGCGAATTTCGTTACGTGCTATAAGGACTGTGAACAGTAGCAGGAGGAAAATATCTGCAGATATTCCATGGAGCCTGTGAGCTGAGCAAGGTGCTGCAAAGTGCTGAGGGCTCATCTGCTTTACCTGTGTGGGTCTTATTGAGATGAAGGTCTTTCACGGCAAAGAGTTTAAAGCTAAATTTGCATGCTAAAAGTGCCCAGCCTTGCATTTCCAAGAAATGTGAGCAAGCAAGAAGACGGCAATTAATGACAATGACACTCATTTGCACATGCAAAGAACCAAGACCGTTTAACCTTTAAGAGAAAACAGCTATTATGTTTTAATGTTGTTTTATGTATTAACAGTCACATATTATTTTGATGTGCTTAATTAATATAAATAAGCTTAAGCCATTATACTGTCATTTAAACCCACATCATTTCCTTTTTGTAGGAATTTGTGTGTAATTTACACTGTTGCATTCAGCTCTCAACATTCCAAGATCATGCTTCAAATAATTAGATTTCAAAAATACAATTGGAATTGTTCTTTGTCTTTTGATTTTTCAGCAGTAAACACATTTTGAACTTCTCAATAATAAGGACCAGGGGCTTGTTTTTAAAAGCCAAAGTCGATGTTTTGAAGCATCATATTATTCCTGGAGCTTGGGCTTTGGTTAGATGGCCTGGTGAAATGGGTACCATCATCAGCACAGGCCTTGTTTGTAATTCTGCCTAACCCCACTTGTTTTCAACACTGTTCAATTACACAGGGCTTTACCACCAGGAAATTAGTCCAAATAACTATCTTACCCTCAAATTGGAGGTATCATGTCAGTAGTGAGTGGCATCAGTCCTGCCATGGAGATTACTTTATCTGGAGCCACAGGAAGCAGATAACAGCTGGCCTTTTATAAATATGGGGCTGGGATGGGCGTTAAATATTTGTGTTCATGAGATTGTAGAGTTGGGAGAATATGGGATGTGGCCTTTCTGATGAGACCCCACGTTCCCTGTGCATGATGCACCTTCTGCAGTGCCCCTTGCCTTGTGCCAGTCCCCAGAATCAAAGGGCCAAATATTTAATCTTGAACGCCCTCCATGCCAGGGAAATGCTGGGTGTAATAAAGGGCAAATCCTGCAGAGATTGGTGCAATTCATATCCATGGGATCCAGCTCTCCTTCAGCAGGAGGGTGGGAGCTGTATGTCCCAGTGCTCCAGTGGTCACTCCACCTGTGGGTTGTGGTGATTGAAACCCTGCAGCAATGCCTGGGAAAAAGCAAATCCCCATCTCAGGTCTTGGCAGGCGGCTCGGAAATCAATTGCTTTTCATTTATGTTCTGTAGAAAGTAAATGCATTTGTAAATTTGAAAGCAGCTGCTGACGCTCAGCAGTAAACCAAACCGATTTTGTTTTACAAAACCTTTTGCTGTTTGGTCTTAACTAGTGGAGTTGTGCATGGATCCAGCACTTCTCTTCGCATTGCAGGGAAGATTTTGTCTAGCTGCCTCTGTGACATATGGTAATGCTTAGTGTGTGCTGTATGGCCTGGAGCCATACCACTGCAGCCTGTATGCTCCTCAGATCTCCCAGGCTAAGGGAATCAGGACGAGACAGTGTTTGAATGCAAGGGACCTCCTAGAAAAAGTCAGAGTGCAGTGTTTTCTGCCGGTAAAAGGACAGGATGTTCCTCCCTCAGGGCTGAGGCAATTCCCCACACGGGGCTAAGGTGACTGTACTCTCCCAGACAAAGCTTTTTGGACTCAGATTATAAGAGACCACTAAAGCACCATAAAAGATCTCACAGCTCTCAGCCATGGGAAAACAGCAAACAATCCCACTTCCCAAGGTAACCCAGAGGAAGTGGTGGTGAGGAGGAAAGCACTGGGAGACCTTTTCTCATCTTGTTTCTGGGGGGAGGACATTTCCATTACCAACCTTCCCTTTCAGGGTGCAGCTAACCCTGCTGAACAATCACTGCTTGTTTCTCACACAGACTGCTCCCAGGCTCCCCGGGAAGCAGAGGCAAATCCAGAGGCACCCTCAGCACAGCCCAGTGGGCAAAGAAACCCACTCTTGTCTGTGTGTCAGGGTGGGAAAGGAGGCAAGCAGCATGGATTGCAGGGAGGCTTTGCAGCCTCTTCTTGGCCATGTTATTAATTCGTTCTGGGACACTGGGAGACTCATTTAACCTCTCTTTGTCTCAGATTCAAACCTCTACAAGCAGTTATTATAACATTTGGCTGCATTATGGCATTGTTGAAAGGCTTAATTAAATTAAGTGCTCCGAGATCTTTGAATGAAAGGTGCTATCCAAGTGAAAGCCTGTTGATGATGATGACTCTAAATTATGAGGCCAAGTCCTTCACAAGTTTTACTCAGTCCTTGGTTAGACAAAGTTATTTTTAAACACTGTATTTGATGTAGCATTAGAACTGTTTGGGGAGTGCCATGTGTATAGACATGACATCTGACCCACAGTGGGAGGGATTTGCCACTGGAGGGTTTTCATGGCAGGAACCAACCACACATCATCCACATGCAGGCAATTGTGCTGGTCACAAGCAGTTTTTAATTGTTTGTTTGGTTTGGTTTGGTTTTTATAAATTTATTTGAAGACCTTTATTGGGAAGAATGGCCAGGACTTCTAGTTATTTCAGGAGAAATGCTGTCTCAGGTGGGAAATTTAAAGGAACTGCTCGATCAAAGTTCATAAGAGTCGCAGCCAAAAGATGCATAAGCAGGTGTCTTCTTTTTTCCAACCTGTCAGTACATCCCTGGACGGACAACGAAGTTTGTTGGGGCTTTCACTAGGTGGTATTTTGCCAACAGCAAGAAGGAAAAATTGCTAACATATTTTTTTAATTTTTATTCCTTTGCAACGTATGCAAAAATTCCTATGCTTTGACAGGAGGGCTGTAGTCCTAAAACTCCTGTCTTTTCTTCCTACCAAGCTTCTCTTCATCTGTTTCTTCAGCTCACCTTTTCCTCTACCAGAACCCCTAGCACTCTTATCCTCAGCACTTTTTCTCTTTTAGCATCTTTTCTTCTGAATTTTGAAAGCTTAGTTTCCCAGACTGCTTTTATTGGGAAGCTTTGTCCCCCAGTATCGCCCTGTAACCACAAAAGGATGCTGCCCCTCTCCCTCCTGCCATCCTGAGCAAGTTATCAACCCTTCCTAGCCTTTCTTACTGGTTTGTCTCCTTTTCCAGTTTCCTCTCTATTGTACAAAACCCACATTAACACCAGAAACACAAGAGTGAGTCACAGAATTGCTAAGGTTGACATACACCTCTAAGATCATGGAGTTCAAGACTTTATGAGGATATTTTAAATGGGCTAATTGTTTTGCTGGATACCACAGGCACAGGACCACATCTAGTTTGGGAGTCTGGGCTCCTTAAAGGTCTGCTTTACAGCCTATTATATAATATGTGATTCTTTCAATAGACAGGAAGGATGGTATTTTGGTTAAAGCCTCCAGGAGATCAGGATTCAGCTTCTAGCTCTGCACACTTCCTGTGTGGTTTTGGGAAAGACACTTTGTGCCATAATTCCCCATCTGCAAACTAAAGATGATATTACATCCTGTTTCTCACCTTCTCCCTGCAAGCTCTGTAAAGCTGCAGAGCCTGTAAGCACTGTAGAGCAAATAATTTTTTATGCAACACTCTCCACAATAGCATTTCAGTCTCAGCTGAAGACTAATGACTATTGTGGTGTTAATAATAAATAATAATTGTAATCATGCATAAGACTTTCAGTCTTACTTGCACTTAAGGTTTATTCTTCCAGACTTTCTGCAAGTTTACCTTGGGACCAGTCTGAGCAAAGAATAATCATATCAAACTGTGTTAAATAAGGTGGATTTCTTTTCCCATATACTTTCTCTGTATTTGGTGAAGGACAATGAACAGTAGACTTAAGACCATCAAACTCATTTCACCTTTGTAATATTTAAACTAATTAGTCTCAGAGATGAAAAACGCATTGCTCAGATTCCAGATAATCTTAAACAAAACACTTCATGCTGATTTTATTCTGCTTCTATCTGTGCAAAGATTAAACAAAACCCACAGTTGGTTTCATCTGCCAGGCTCTAAAAAAATTCATGTCACAGAAAGAGAAGGGGGAAAAATAAATCCAAGGCAAGGTTTGCAGTGCTCTCTCTGAGTTTGCTCATCCTTAGTTTATCTTCTGCAAATGAGCATGTATAAAACAGTCCACCTACTGTTCCAGTTGCTACGATATAATGCAGTTCCACTGAATGATCCTGTTAACCTAACCTTCAATTTGCTGGGATTTGAACTCTGAATTACAGCTTACTAACATAGTTTAACAGCTGGTACAAGGGCTTCTTTTGAATTTTTAATCACATGAATTAAAGATTGCTGGAGATGCTTTTCAGACCTCCACCAGCAGTGATCCAATGTACAGAAAGACAAGTATAGGTAGCCCCATGAGGATTAAGAGCACAAAGGTACTATGGCTTGTGAAGCTATGCTGCACTCTCTGCTTGCCAAATTAGGAATAGTGGTGCAAATTATTCATGTGAAGATAAATTCACGTTATGGCTCCAAATGGATTTAAAACCCCCTTTTTAGCTCTCATTTTTATACACAGTGTGCATCGCACGGAGCACAGGTTTTGAAGATAAAGCTTAGTTTAGCAAAATGTTTCATGTATAAAGGGAACACAGACGCACACACACACAAAGCAAGAGAGAGAAAGAAATATATAGAGAGTGATTGCAACTGATATCTGGAATGCAATGAAAACAAACACGACCGTCTGTGGATGTTTCGGGGTGGATGTAATCATTTGTTGCCGTCGTACAGCGTGCGGAATGCGCGTGTTTAGATTCTGCACTCTTTGTATCTCCCGTTATTTATTCCAAGAAGATCTTTCTTATTGAGGATATTTCTCAGGGAAAGGGAAAAAAAACCAACTAGTTCAACTGGAAGCTTCTCTACCCTGACACGCCAGCTGATGAGTGCTGTGAGAACTTGGGAAAACAGACCCTGCCTCCCAAGTTCACTACCCCTGCAGGCCTGAAGATCAGCCGAGTAAAGTGGATGGAGTTGTTTAAACAAAGTAAGTAGGGGGAGGAAAAAAAACCTAAAAAAAAAAAAATTAGGGCAGCAGGAACAAGAAAGCATGTTGCTTCTTAATTATGCTGTGTTCTCTCTCTAATGGATTGGCCTCCCCACACGCTCTAAGTAAAGCAACTGGCATGTGGCATCCTCTGCAGTGAGAGGAGCGGTGGCAAGTGTACAGCTGTTCGTGCTGACACACAGGTGTTGGATTTTTGGATCTGTTAGCTAGACAGATTTTTAAGGGTGTACGGGGGAATCATCTGCAGTTGTTGCACAGAAAGTGAGTTGTCCAAGAATACCGGAGTTAATTATTATGTAAATCCCACTCCACTGCCAAGGCTCGGGGCTGGAGTGGGAGCTGTGTTCCCCCCGCTCCCTGCCAGCTCTGGGTCACTGTCTGATTTCCTTGCTGTCCCCTTTTCATGAAGTGCTGTCATGAGCTGGCAACGATGGACAGCTGTGATAGCAGAGGCAGGAAGGTCAAGTGGGGATGAGCAGTCAGGGTGATCCCTGGCCCTCTCAGCCGTCACCGGATCTCCAGGAAGACGGAGGTGGCCATGCCAAATCACTGAAGAGGGAACGCTGAAGCTTCAGAGATGCTTTTCCCAGTCCTCCGGGAAAGGCTTAAGAGCAGCAGGTGGGGAAAAAGTTCAGGCAGAGCTTTAGCAGTTTGTTGTCCTTTTATCAACAGGACTTGCTCTGGCACTGAGAGCTCACGCTGCACTCACAGTACTGAGCACCACGGTGGCTTTGGGCAGTGTGTAGCTGGGGTAAAGTGCATTAAAGTGGAAATGAGGATTGTCATCTCCTACCAAATTCCCTCTATGGATAGACAGTGATTTGTCCTTTCTCTTTGGCAAGCCTCTTTATCCAACAGTGCCTCAGTTTCCTCAACTAACCTGTTATTTGATTTCATCACATAATAAATGTCATGGAAATAGAGGGAAGGGTGCCATGTTTTCTGTAAACTAATATGTAGAAACCTTTATTTTTTTTATGATCTTTATATTTTTGAAGGACTCTCGAAAGAAGCAGAGGTGTCAAGAGTGACTGGAGGGATGTGACCAAACAAGGCCAGGTTGGAAATAGCTTTGAGAAACCTGGTCTAGTGGAAGGTATCCCTGCCCATGGGGAGGGGGTTTGGAAAGAGATGGTCTTTAAGCTCACTTCCAACCCAAACCACTCTATGATCTCAAGATAAAAGGTTTTGATTAACCACAGTTTATGGGACAATTTCTCCTCCCCGTTGCTTCGGAGCTCCTGGGGTGGATCAGAGGACTGCTGATGTATTTGCTCTCCACCTGCACCCAACTGCTCAAAGGGATAAATGCTATAACTTCTCATATGGCAAATTTTAGACATAATTTCATCCTGCTAGAAATTAAATTTTGTTTTCTTTGCTCTGGGACCCCTGGGTTTTGGACTTCCCCTGGTAGCCCCACCAGGTGTCTGTGATTCTTTGTCTCCTGCTGCCGTGGGGGCCTCTGACCTGTCCAGGCTGCATCGCTCTGGTGGTGGCTGAGCACTGCTCTGAGGGGCAGCACCAGGGGAACAGCAGGAGCAGCACGGGCAGTGTTAACGCTCTCCTGTAATTCAGATTTGAGTGATGAAACCCAAGAATGCAGAGCAGCTGGGAGCGGGTCTCAGAGTACTGATAGTGGGCAAGCTGGGGAGTATCACATTTCTCCCCTGGGAATAGGCTTTCTTTCCCCCCTAGAGTTAAGGCTTTTGTTTTGTTTGTGTATTCTGCTCTTAGTTTTGCTCTTTTCCCCGAAGCTGACAATGGGAAATAAATCAAATTCATCTCTTTTTGCTTGCAGTTTCCCAGGGAGGAGGAGAGGAAGAACACCTCATCCCATCCTCCCGTGACTTCCAGCCGCTCTCACCGATCTCCAGAGCTGTGGCAGCCTCCCGCTCACTCCTGGCCCGGCCTCGCCGTGCAGCTCCAGAGGTCTGGATATTACCATCCATCACAGCAGCTCCGGTTCCAGCACTTGCTAAACGCCTGAATTTCCCGCTGGCTCGATGAACAGCTTTCAGCTTGTGGTACATTACACAGCCACCGGGTGAATGGGGCTGAGCGTTCCTGTTTGGCTGCGAGCGCCGCGTTCACCTGAGCTCGCTGGCAGGATGAATAGTTCACCACGGTTCTGGTGCTAACCCCCTTTGTGAACTAGCAGTGAGCCATGTACCTTATTACAAAGGCCGACAGCTCCCTGGAAACTTAAATCCACTCTTTTTCCCTTCCCTACCGTAGGGAGCTATAAAAGAAAAGGACTTGGTTGGTAGGCATGTAATATAACAAAAACCCCTCTGTTGTGGCAAGATCCAGACTCCCCAGTAACAATGGGGATTATGCTCTCGCATCGAAAATGCAGTTGCTAGTTTTAACTGCAGTACCTTATTACAGATTCCTACAGAGTACATTTATGTCAGGGGCTTGGATGTTTAACTTAAGTCAAGCCTGGTAGCAAAGAGAGCTCAGTAACCTCTGGTTTGGTTTTTTTGTTTTTTGGGGTTTTTTTACATGGAGGGAAAAGATGCAGCTCGCTATGCTGCTTTGGTGCTACCTTCCCCCAAACCACTTCTCAGAGAGCTTTAAATAGCCTGACACTGGCACCGGGCAGGAGCTGGCAGAAGAATAGATTTTTTTCATCTGATGGCTCGCCAAGGTTGTTTTCAAGAAGGAGAAGTAGAAGAAGAAGGGGAAAGAAAAAACCCAAAAAAACCCCTTTTGCATGCCAGTCATTCATTGCCTGCCAGTTCCCATGGTTCTCCTATGGATGGTAGCCACAGAACTATTCAAAGTACAGTAAACACTGAGGAAAGTGAAAAGAAACTCATGAAGCAGAGAACAGAGAAGGAAAAAGTGTTGGATATGGGATACATGGTAGTAAGAGTCACTCAGGGATTACCTTAGGATGTACCATGAATGCTTCCTTCAGTGCCAGCTGTAGCTGCAGGGAGGACCTCCCTCACTTCTGCAGGATGGAGAAACCAGCTGATGTCACAGCAGGTGGGGGCAGTGGGGTGACTCCGTTCTGGGGAATCAAATACGGAAAAGAAGGGTATGTAAAATGTCATTTAGCTGCACTTGGGATGAGTATATACAGCCCTTTGCATGGAGTGCAGATCCCAAGGGACTTGTGCCATCACTCTCTTTTCTGCTCTTTCAGCCTCTGGAGTGGAGTGGGTTTTGGGGGTTTTTTTTGGTTTTTCATTTTATTATTAATTTTTCTTTGTTTCATAAGTCAGGCAAGAAAAAGAAAAGAGAGGAGATAAGTATGATGTCCCATCCCTGGAAGTGTCCAAGGCCAGGTTGGATGGGGCTTGAAGCAACCTGGGATAGTGGAAGGGACCCTGCTCATGACAGGGGGGGATTGGAATGAAATGAGCTTTAAGGTCCCTTCCTTAAACCCAAACTAGTCCATGATTCCAAGTCTTGTAGCTTCCCTCCCACCCGATGCATTGACATGAAATCATTTCTCTTACCTCCAGGGCAGGGGAGCTGTAGATGGAGATGTCTATAACGAGACCACTCATGCAATGGAGATCTGCATTGCCTTCACTGTGTGTATCATATTTAGCGCCATGGGATGAGAGAGGTGATGTACCAGAGAAAACACCATTATCTCATGCAGAGCAAAACTTTTATAGAGATAGAGAGTTTATCACTATGGATTTTTCTGATACAGTTAAGCACAGGAAAGATGCTCAGATGGATCAAAACCTTCCTTCCCTGGGAGTGGTACAATGTGTTTGCCATATTGGTTTTCCTTTAATACTTTCATTATCAAAAAATCTCTTTTCTTTGACCAGCTGGCTGAAACCCTACAGATTTATTTGCTGTTTACATTATGAATTACACAAATCAAACCATACAGGACTGGATCTGAGGATAGCTTTCCACTGATTAAAAGATAATGGGAAGTCCCGCTGGCCTGGGACAGTTCTGAGATTCATTTCTCTCTTGAGCTTCTTGTGCCTGAGGTTGGTACCCAAGACAGATACACCTGGTCCCGTGACTTTTGCAATTCCAGTTACTCTTCCTGGTGCCATGTGAGGGTCTCCCTTGCATTCCTGTGTGTGACAGGTTGTCCCCTGATTTTGTACTCTTGTGCAAAATGAAAAATCAAAATACAAGTTACTTATGGTATCAAATTATGTATCCTTGAGGAAAAGAAAACCAACACAAAACCCACCAAAAAACTCCAGTCAAACCATTCTCTGAAAGAGGAAGCTGCACGTGGAGAAGAGGACTCGAGAAGAGCAATAAGAGCTTTTAGGTGTCTTGAAGTCTAACTCTTGCGAAGATAAGAGGAACTGAAAGTCAAACCAAAATTTATAATTCCCTACAGCCCCAGAAAGTCTTTGTACTTGAGCAGAGCAGCTTTACAAGCAACAGGTGAAAGGTAGTAATGAGCATCTGCACAAATCTGAGGACTTTGAGGGTCCTGGTGCTCCCCAGGAAGGTGAGACCCTCAGAAGGCAGGTGCTGGGATGGCTGGGGCCCACTGGGGTTGGCTCAGCACATGCTCTGTGTTTGTGTAAAGAGCAGAAGGTCCCAGGGAGATCCCGATTGTCTCACCAGCTCCCTCACCAGCTCCCAGGCTCCCCTCTCACACAGCTGCAGCCCTGATTCATCTCTGTTCCCATGCTCTCCTCGCCAGTGAGAGTGCAGCAAGCACCTGGTGTGCTAAATAATCCTCAAGCAGTAGGCTGGGAGATCATTAACTCTTCCATCACCACGTCAGGGTGTTCTGCAGAGCACATGCCTGGCAGTGGGATAGGACCCCGCAGGAAAGCGGAAGAACACCTGGCTTTTATTGAAGTGGTGTACTCGAGGAGCATAACATTGCAGATCTAATGTACAGGGCAGCCTACTTCAGAGCAGTGGAAAAGGGAAAAAAAGGCAGCCTGAAGTGTGTGTGGGTCTTCTCAAAACACCTGTAAGTAATATTGGAGAGGACAGATGTAAGATGGAGATGTGAAAGTTACTTGATCCCGACCTCAGCTGTAGGAAGGCAGGGAGCAGCATCAGGGGAGTGTTTGAGGGAGGTCAGGTTGAGCAGCAGGAGGCTGAGAGCTCCCTTTGAATCTCAAAAACCAGAGGTTAGTGTCAGTGTGGCTGCTCCTCAGTGCTGCACATCAAAAGGTTGGGATGGGGAGTGACCATCCCAAGAGACAAGGAACCCTGTCCCGGTGTGCACATCGTGGCTGGACATCAGGAAGAATTTCTGCACTCAAAAGGATGTTAAGCATCGGAAGGAGCTACCCAGGGAGCTGCTGGGGCCCCTGGAGGTGTTCCAGAAACCTCAGTGCTCTGGACTAGTTGTCAGGGTGATGTTTGGTCAAAGGTTGGACTTGATGATCCTGGAGGTCTTTTCCAACCTAAACGATTCTGTGATTCTTTGGTTCCTGCAACTGTTCCCTCCATCACAAGCTTTCCACCGGTTTAAGAGGCTCCCACTCGTTTGTGCCCTCATTTCAAGAAGGATATGGCTTTGTACCATTAAAAAAGGTACACAAGGGAAAGGAGAGTTGGCAATGACTCTCTTTGGACCTTTCTCTGACTCTTTATGCTCTCAGAAATGAAGGGGTGGGAGGAACACACTCAATGCAAGCAAGTCTACCTGTGACCCCATACTTGTGCAGCAGGTTGTGCACTGGCCCTGTGGAGCTTCCTTCACATTCCTGATGATTTATACGGGAATTGGCAGCAGGAAATTCAGCTGAAAAAAGTCTGCTGTCCTACAAAATAAAATAAGTGCTGCATGTGTCTAAGGGGACAGGCCTGGGGTCTGCAATACACATTTCAAAGAAACAACAAAAAAGTTCTACATGCTGAGAAAAGAGACATCTGGTCATCTGGGACCAAAATCTGACTTTGTTCCTGCGCTGATGAATAATTCAAAAGGCCAAACTGATATTCAAGTAGTAAAGTGTGGGTGTAGACCTATCACTCCCCAATGCACTTATTCCGGGTAAGTCACTGCTCTGGATGACCAGTGCAATTTCAGGGACACATTGTGCTGGGAGAAAGACAGGAAATCTGTTCAAATACACCCCAGAAATGATGAGTTACAGTAAGGTTATTTAAAGCTTAAGAAAATTTGTCGGAGTGTCTATTGCTGTTATCCCCTTTTTTCCTTGGTCCCAGCTCTCTGCCATGTTAAAGTGAGCAGGAGAGGTGGCCCTGTCAAGCTTTCAAAAGGCAGAATACTGAAAAGGTCAGAGTAGTAAACTATGACAGAGCATGTAAGTCATTATCATTCTAATATTGCCTCTGTAATGAGAACGAGAGCAGAGCAAATTATTGTGAAATACGTTGTAAAACTTGGGAAAATGTAGTTATGTTGCTGCCTAAGTTCTTTAATGAAAAGTGGATTCTGTGTGTGTCTTTATAAACATGCTCTGTACCTTGAAAGAGGCTGAAAGAAAAAGATTTGTGGCAATTTCCATGGTAACTATTAATTTTTCCCCCCAGCCATGAGGAAAACTCACATTGCTGCAAGCTTAGGAGAAACTGTAACAAACTAAAGAGATTGGGGATTTTGTTTGATTTTTTGTTTGTCTGTTTTGTCAGTTGTTTGTTTTAATTTAGGGTCTGTCAAAACTCTGGCATTAATTCCTGACATTGGAGTAACACAAAATTGAGGGTGATGTCCTCTTACTGTATCTAAATCCATGTAACTCATAAAAGTCCCATGCTGCATAATTTTATTGCTGGTGATACCTGGACTAGTTGCTAGAGATGCTTCTTTTGCAAAAATTTGGTTGACTGGGTGACTGATAACTTACAACCCCTTGTAGATTCGTGAAGACAAAACAGTCAAAAATGGTGATGCTGGGAGCTGCTAGAAGAGCTTATAGCAAAATAAAAAAAGAGATTGAAGAAACATCTGTGGAGCTAAGTCCCAATTAATTCTGGGTGTTCGTTTGTGGGTGATTACTGTGCTGAAATAAATCCTTCAGACCTACTCTCCATCCCTGCAGGGGGACACCAGACCCGGAGGATTCACTGCAACCAATGGGAACAGAAGAGGAAATGTCCTCAAGTTGTGCCGAGGGAGGTTTAGGTGGATATTAGGGAAAACTTCTTTAGTGTAAAGGTGGTCAAACACTGGAATAGGCTGCCCAGGGCAGTGGTGGAGTCCCATTCCAGGAGGGATCTAAAAGCTGTGTTGATGTGGCACTTGGGGACATAGTTTAGTGGTGGCCTTGGCAGTGCTGGGGAATGGATGGACTCAGTGATCTTAAAGATCTTTTCCAACTTAAGCAGTTCCATGGTGCTATGCTTCTGTCTCACTCTGACAACCTGCAGCCTTTTATGCACTCAGAGATTTAAATAAAGTCGATTATGGGTGATTTCTGTGAACCATGGAAAACTCCACTTGGCTGGGTTTACAAGCTGGCTTTTGTCAGTTTGGCTTTCTTTGATATCTGAGATTGCAACCGAAAATGCACAACGAAATGAAGGTTGTACCAAATGTGCAATATGTCGTTTATAGCAAGGAAGATGGCATTTCTGGGTGAACTGTGCACATTCAGGGCTTTGATCTTCAGGTGGGAGAAGCCACAGGCAGAAAGTGCTTGTGGCATTTCAAAGCCACGTTGTGGTCACAGGAAGCCACCTGTGATATGTTCTGGCTCAGGTGATTCAGAGAGACAGAGGAAAACAGACTCTTTGCTCATCCAGTTCCACCCCCACCACTGGACAGGGACACCTTCCACTATCCCAGGGTGCTCCAAGCCCCATCCAACCTGGCCTTGGACACTTCCAGGGATCCGGGGCAGCCACAGCTTCTCTGCGAACCTGTGCCAGGTCCTGCCCATCCTCACAGGGAAGAATTCCTTCCTAATCTCTAATCTAAACCTTCTCTCTTTCAGTCTGATTTTTTTCCTCCCTGTCCTATCATTCCAGGCCCTTGTAAACAGTGCCCATCTTTCCTGTAGGTCCCTTTCAGGTACTGGAAGGCCACAATTAGGTTACCCCAAAGTCTTTTCTTGTATAGACATATGACAGTGGCTGTCCTGAGTTGGACTAAATGTGGGTGGGTTGGACTGAAGGTCCCTCAATGCCACTGCAGCCTCTGGCAGTGTCCATGAAATCAGGACAAGGGACACCTCCTCGGATTTCTTTAAAACACTTTTCTGGAAAGTAGTGATTCAGGATGGCTTTTGTTGGGAACATCTGGGATTTGGTTTCAGGCTCAGCTGTAGTGAATGTGAGAAAAAGTGTGTCTTCACGGTTAATTTTTATCTTATGTGACAACATTTAACGGGGCTGTTGAAATGTTTAAAAGACGGCACATACATAAGTGTTTGTGGCTCCCCAGTTGGTGAACAATCTGCTCTGACCACAGCATGAACTTGATTAATGTGAGAGGGCTGAAGTAGCACAGGACACCAGAAACCCCTTGATCTCAAGGTTTTCAGTTTTTCTCAGAGTTTGCACAGGAACAAAAAATGTGTGAAAGTCTGTGAGCTCCTTGGCATTGCAGTGGAGGGTGGGGGCTCTGAGAAACCCACTCTCACCCCACACCTCACCTTGGCAGGTAGCTGAATTCCTCCAAAAAGTCTTTCTTCAAAGGACATGAAGCACAGGACTTGTCTCATAACCAGGTCATGGCCTTCAGAGGGAAATACTGAGCTGCAGAATATGACATAGCAGGGAACTGCCTCCCCTCATAGGAATTCGACTAAATAAGTTCTGACTACTTCAAAATATCAGGCTAGAGGTGTAGTAAATATCCAGTGGGAAGTGTGAGGTGTTGCAAGAGTTTACTGGAGCATCAGTGGTTTTCTGAGAAAGCAGTGGGGGGAAGAAATCTAGACCCAGATTCCAGATCCTGGTTCCAGCTGAGCTTCATGGTGTGAGCTTGATTCTTCTCTTAAAAAGGCAAAAACAATAAGGTGCCCCAATTATTCTTTTATTTTGCAAAATGTCAAACTGCATGTGATCCATTTAATTTCTGTAAGTGTTCCAAATAGGAGAGCTGTCTAGATGTTCCTTTAATTGAGCAATACCTTGCATAGCAACTATAGTTTCAAACATTCCTGAAAAAGCTGCCATGGTCCTAATACACATACAGAGCTTCAGTTAGACTCTAAACTCATTTTTGGAGTTAAAACTCTATTTAACCTGTAGTTGTAACTCCTTATTGAACTCTCCTCATCTATTTTTCCTTCAACCTGGGTTGCAAAATGATGTGGGGTTTTTTTTGTTTTTCCTAAAGTTGTCTATAAGCTCTTCCTCTCATGATGGATCTGTGCTGTACACTCACCTCCCAGAGCTGAGAAAAGGTCACTGGCAGTTCACTCTCTCCTTAAAATTTGAAAGAGTTGCTCTGTAGTACTAAAGTTACATATAGAAGCTGTGAGACATAAAAACAATATTGTGCCAGCTTGTCAGAAATTCACTGAGCAGCTGCCCCTCAGGTTTCTCATGGATCCATATGTGCATATATCTGGCATTTTCCAAACTGTAAAAGGTCTGAAAGGTAACTAAAAAAACCAAGGCAATTTATTCACTGAACAGAGGACATGGCTAAAGGAGTGACAATCCCGTGCGGCTTTTCTTTCCCCCCTTTCCTTCTATTTTTTCCCTCACTGGCAAGAATGCAGACTTCGTTTGTCATCTTGTGGGCCTACCTATAACAGTGCAAAGGTGAAATGCCTGAATATTAAGCCATAATCCATCATTGTACACACACTAATTACTTTCTGTCCTCCCCTCCTCTTGTCACCGTGGTCCAAAGCAGGTTTTCGGAGGCTGAGTACATTCATCTGAGATGTTTAGCTGCCACGCTCCACCGCATCCCTGTATGATCTGCCTGGGCTCAGGCCCCCAGAGGAAATTTGTGCATGCATACTGTATGTGAACTTTAGATAAATAAATAAACAGGAGAAACAGCTTCCAGATAATTGAAAGCGAGTGAAGGAGGGAGCAAAAAGAAAACAATTTCTCAGGGGAGAAGCAGGCTGAGGTGGCAGGTATGATTAAAATCCATATGATTTATGAGTAGGTGCATTACTAACATGACAAACCCTTAGTGTTTGTTTGTTTTGTTGCATTTGACAATAAAGTTTCTTTTTTTCTCCCACTTTATTTTTCTCCCCTTCTTTTTTCTCCCCTTCTCCTTTCTTCCTCTCTTTTTTTTTTTTTTCTTCTCCTTGTCTCCTTGCTGCAGGTTTTGCTCAGGAGTTAGCCACTCAGGAATTCCTAGTGCCTGACTGAGCAGTAATTTAGCAAGCTCTCTTGTGCTCTTTTCCTGTCAGCATTAACATGTCAATTCATTTTAATAGTCTGGGCATGCGCAGAGGGGATGTATTTTCTCAGTAGGCATCCCATGAGCCCACCCCGTGGTGCAGAAATGTGTTATAGCTTGTCTCAGGCCACAGAGACTTCAGCAAGTTTATTTTCATTATGGCCAAGTGTATTTGTTAAGACAAAGCATGAACAAGAGAAAAGAACACACAAAAATGAGACTTTAAAATATTAAAGAGGGATCTATGTGTCTGATTGGTAATTTATGACCTGTGCACAGAAATGGTTAGAAAGGACTTCTTTGCATGATATCATTACGTGAGTTGAAGAAAATGCATGCTGTCACTTCCTCTGGTTTCTGGAAATTAAATGATATCATGCCACATTAGGAATTATCTGCAATCATGATTAATAGTTGAATTGGCTTTTATATTAAACCAGAATTTACTTGCCATCTTTCTTATTAAAGAGCCTTCAGATAGATTTGTATCTAATATTTTGCCTCCAGTATATAAAACCAAGGACTGTTCAGACCAAGAGCCAACCCTTGGATCACAACCTTGTCTTTCTATCCAAAAAGAAGTTGAATTTTTACACACTTTAAACTTGGGAGTACAAATTGTAGATTTATGAGAAGAGAGAAGCAAGGAATTAGAAAGCTACCTCTTGGCATCTCAAATGACATGTTTCCAGATGCAACCTAAATTAGGCCAAGGTATTTTGGTTGCTCATTACCTTAGTGGAATTAAATATTTAAGCACACTGAGCTGTGGTATCAACGTCCGTATGGTACAAATACTTCCTCAGCCCAGCTGGACTCAGCTACATTACCTAAGTGACCTGAAAAAGGTAATATCATGGTTTATTTTTAAAGGATTCTCTTCTCTTAAGGAAAACACACTCTTGTGGGAAGTCCTGCCTTTCTTACTCTCTGTAGGCACATGGAAGTTGCAACGTCCTCGAACTGTGTTGGGAACACGCTCATTCTGTTGTTGAGTAGGTGGAGAATTGTCAGGAATCTGAAATCTGGCCTAGAGATTCCCTCCTATTCTACTGTGGAAGGAACAAACTAATTTCCTCAAAAAAGGAATGCACAAAGTACCTTTTTTAAGGAACAGGCTCTGCTCGATGCTGGTCAGCAGGGCTTTTCTCAAAAGTAGTTGGCACGAGACCTCGCGTGACAAAACATTATGGCACAGGGCTATAGAAAAGCCAAACAAACCCATGCTTTGAGCTGAGTTATGTCTGTCCACTGGTCAGACAGTCGTTCTTTATGGCCTGAATAAGCAAGTACAGTGAGAGAGGAAATGCTGAGTCTAAGGGAGAGCTGCAGCTCCTGACAGACAGCACATCTGCTAAAAGAAGGAGTGGTGTCGTGGTCTGTGCTCGATGTCTGGAGGGTAGCACAGGACTGCCATTCCTACAGCAGAGAAAACATAGCTCAGGTAAAGGGAATTCTCAGACTGTGCCCACCACCAAGAAGAATAATTGTATAGGTCAGGAAATGTCAGGAGGTAAATGCTCGGTGAGAGCCTATGATTTACCAGTGGGATGGTAAAAGTGTCCTGGATAGCTGTGTATGTGCATCACCAAACCACCTATGGCCACAGCCCACAGACCTGTCCCTCTGGGAGGGCTGTTTTGCCACCAGAATTAATGTCGCTGGTGGCTCTCAAGGAAATCCTTCTCCTGGTGCTTTGAGGAATTTGAGCAACTTGTTCTAATATCTTCCAGTCAAGAATTTCCTCCTAAAAAAAAGTCGGTCTCCATATTTTTTATAAGCTCCTTCTATGTGTTTTATTTCCAGGATGAAATATACATAGGTCAAGAGACAATCAGCCTAAGGTTGGCTGATATAAGTGACATTAAAATATCATTAGGTGTGTTTTTAGGAGGTGATGTGCATGTTCAGTAACTGAACTCATTGGTCAAATTTGTCTGCTGGCCAGTAGAAACAACCTGTTTCTGTAAATAGTAGAAAAGGTAGAGAAGACTTTTGAATCAACACCCTAGAAGCACTATGATCTCATTAGGTACCTGGAAGCAGGAGGAAAGAGAAAGAAGTGTTAGGAAGAGCCCCACAGCAATAAAATCTTTAATTCAGCTGCCTGTGTGACTTCTCCTAAGTCTAATAAGTTATAGAGCCAAACTTTGCTCTGTGTGGGAGTTTTTCACTAATCACAGTCCAGGAAAGGATGCACTGCCAGCTCCAGATAAGCGTGATAAGCAGAGGATGATGTTTGGGAGCTGATTCCCATGTTCTGTCTTTTCCCATGGAGGCTAAGGGTTCATGCAAGGAGGTGCATCCATCTGTGCCAGACTTTACAAACACACGCTCTCACCCTGCAAGTTTTACTGCCAAGTTGCTCTACCTTAAATCACTCACAAGTAGGGTTTGAGCTGCAATTCATGTTGGGTTCTGGCAAAACCGGGAATGAAGATGTAAGAAGTGCAATGATTTGGTTCCTGAGAGAAAAAGCAGGGGAAGGGGGGGGGTGTGGGGGCACTTTACAGCCACATGGCAGTTTCACCATGTGGGAAAAAAGTCTTCCTAACTCTAAATAGCAAAATTGCAAAATCCTTGAGCATTTCAGGGAGATCAGTCATAGCAAAGAGCAACACAGGAGGAGGGGAAGGAAAATCTGAGGCTTTAGGAACAAGACAGGCAAAGCTGCTTGACGGAAGGGTGCATGGCATGAACTCCTCAAATTCACACAGGCATGAACTTCCTAAATTTCCTGACCATCAAGAAGAGACTCAGAGTTGCCAGGGAATCTCCCAGCCCAGTGGGGCAAGAGGACCCCTC
Source organism: Corvus cornix cornix (assembly GCF_000738735.6). Lineage (NCBI taxonomy): Eukaryota > Metazoa > Chordata > Aves > Passeriformes > Corvidae > Corvus > Corvus cornix. The sequence goes on along the minus strand of NC_046337.1, from coordinate 3,055,029 downwards.
CATCATTTCCCATCCACCACACAGCCAAGTGAGGAGAAAAGTAATTGCTTTGGGTAGGAGGCACAATAAGACATGAAATACAAGCATGTCTTTTGTAGAATTTGTAGGCCATAAAAAGTATTTTAATGACACCTGGTGCAGGGGCGTGTTGAAGCTTAATTAATTAATCCTTGCAAAGGACTCGGAAATTCTGGGATCAAAGGTGTTGCAGAAGTGCAAATGCCATTATTGTACCTATAAACGTGTGCTTGTTAAGTTAAATGCTGTTTATTTATTGCCACTATATACTTGTTCAGCAGTGTATATCAAGTATTTTACGAACATTTTAAAAGTACAGGTTTTTATCACATAAAACTATCCCTGTCTCAGCCCCCAGCACAGGCTGTCAGGTACTGCTGGTGCTGAATCTCAAAACATGTAATTGAGTCTGATAACACCTCTGCTTTTTTAGGTTTGTTTTAATTTTTTTGTGTGTGTCTGCAGTGTGTTCCAGTCTGTAATATTAACACGGATGCTGCTGCACAAGAAGCAGAGATTATGCACAGCGGTCCATAGCCATGACTAAAACCTCCAAAATTAACTTCAGGGTTGGTTTCAGCTTGGTACGTGGTTGCAGTTTTCTGTTCCCTCTCCCTTCCTTTCTGTTCATAGAATCATTAAGGTTGCAAAAAACCTCCAAGATCGAGTTTTCGACCCTTCGACCAAACACCCCCGTGCCCACTAAGCCACGTCACAAAGTGCCACATCTACTCATGCTTTGAACACTTCCAGGGCTGGTGACTCCACCACTGCCCTGGGCAGCCCGTTCCAATGCTTAAATCCCCTTTCCATGAAGAAATTTTTCCTAATATCCAACCTGAACCTCCTCTGGAGAAACTTGAGGCCATTTCCCCTTGTCCTATCCTATATTCTAACATCTGTCCTACACAATTAAAAATATTACATTTAAGTGTGTCAATTCCATGCATAATTTGACTAAATTCATTGAATTGAGGTCTCCCACCCACCTAGAATTCTTTGTTTGCTTGGGTTTTTCTTGTCTGCTTTTTTTTCCTGTGTAGCAATTTATAAATAATAGAAATCATAATCAACGCTGTGTTCCCACTAATTCAAAATTTAGCGTTGGAGATTGTTTACAAATCAGTGGAGCAATGCACGTGCATCCTCAGCAGTCAGTTAGAATGCAGGGTCTTTTTTTTCTCCTCTATTTGAGCACATAGTAAAATTATTCTTTCCCTTAGATTTATTTCAGCTTTTGTTAAATGATTGGCTTTATGGCTTCCCATAGTTACATGGAATCTTCTGGTTGACACCAGAAAAAAAAGTTTAGAAATGCACTCCCTGTGATTCATAGCAGCATTATTTAGGCTAAATTTGTAAATTCTGTGCAGATGACAATAGCATCTTTGTAAGTCTTTTAAAATATAAATGAAATATGAGTTTTCTTTCAAGGTACAAAATGTCATTAAGGGCTCAGGTGGTTAAAATCAACATGAAAAATACATGCTGCATTTTCCCTCCTTAAATGCAATAATGTAATCAGATTTCAAGTCATCTTACCTACCTCACTTACAGCTTTATGGAGATTAATTAGTTTTTAGCCCCCAGTCACATGATCTTTTCTGACTGCCATTTAGCTACATTTGCTATCTGACTTGAACCTGTAAGCTGTCTCCAGCCCCAGAGGACAGATTAAATTTTAGTATTGGTTGCCTTCTTCCTTTGATTTAAAGGTAGATAGTTAGAGCCATAGTTCAATTATTCTTTGTTGTTAATTAGCCATGTGTTGTCATCATTTCTTTGGGCAAAGCACATGTTTGAAGAAAGAGGTGAAAAATGGCTTTAGAGTAGGAGACAACTTTCATGTGTTTGAGCTGAAAAGATTTTCCCTGATCAGGTGCAGAGCCATAAAAACACTTTTAATTCTCATCTATATCACCCACCTCTCCTTGCTTTGTGTATGCCTGGCTTTTATGCACTGCTGATCGATAAGGTTACCTTCTCATTTCTGTAAAACGAGCTGGCCAGAGAGGAGGAGAGGAAATATTTCAGTTCTCTTCCCCAAGCAGGAGCAAGGAGAGTTTGTGTGTGTGTGTGGCTGTGACTTGGCTTTTGTTTTCTAAATTTTCCCCTTAAATTAACTTGAACACTTTTTCTATAATGTGATTTTATGTAAAGGGAATGTTTTATTCCTTGTTGAGAATGATTTCCAGGGCCATTTAATATCCAAATAAATTCCCTTCTTCTCTCCTAAGTGTATTAGAGACGATAAATGTAGATTGGATAAAACAGTGTGTAGACAAAATCCTGCCCTTAATTCTGGGTATCCTGTTTACTTCAGTGAAATCCTCCTTTCTCCAGTCAGAAAAGTACATTTTGGCCCATACTCTGAAAAAACAAGAAATGGATAAGCTTCAGGGGGAAAATAGAAGGATTTTTTTTCCCCCCTGTTTGTGATTAAAAATAAAGAAGTAAATAATAAAGGGATTTGACTAGAGTTGGTGCTTAGGATGGTGTATGACTGGGCTCCTCAGCATATATAACAAAAGATCAAAGGGATCTCTGCCTCACATAAGAAAAGGAGTTCTTGGAGTGAAGGCTGTGTGGTTTTTCCTTAGGTGAGGGCTGGAAGAGAGTTAAGATAATGAAGGTGTTATCTATTACACGTTGAGAAAACAGCAGAGCCAAACCCATCGAAGCCTTTATACGGACATTACATGTGGCTGCCTATTTGCCATTTGTTTCCTAAATTTCCTCTAATTTGCTCTTCAGCAAACATTCACCTTGGTTAAATAGGGCTCGGCTCAGCAATATTACGCAGAACCGCAGCGTTTCCTGGCTCCGGCCACCAAGGCTCTGCAGGATTTTCACTGCTCAGGTGTTGCAAAGCCTAATCCTTATTCAGGAACCAAAATGATCCACTTTCCTTGCCTGCGGTGCTTGGATCCCTGCCTTTGGCAGTAGCCCCAGACTCCTGCAGAAGATGAAGACATCCCTCCATGCCTATAGATGGAAAGGCGCCAACATGGATGCCATCAGAAGGACGCAGCTGAGCATATGCTGAGAAAATTGTGGCATCCATACTGTACATGGGGAAGGGCTGACTGAACACACCAGTTTGTTGAAGCTTATGGCCCTGAAAAGGAAACATAGGTTTCCTGTAAATGTCATTCAGGGATATGCTAACTGTTATTTCCTGGCGCTGGATCATGATGCTTTCAACACATTCTGTTCATCTACCTCTGCTGCCTGCCTGCCTGGCTGTGCACAGCGATAGCTCTCCTGTCTTCTCACCTTTCCCTCCTCCCTGCACAAGGCTAAGGTAAGAGAGACTCAGGCAAAAGGGAAAAAAATTGGCTTGGGGATGGAGCACCACGGGAAAAAAAAATTGAAAGGGATGGTTTGGTATTGTACGCCTTCCCCTGGTTGCCACCTTACTGATGTGCTTGGGCTTCATCCCTTTGACTCCATTAAGAGGGAACTGGTCCCCTGGTGCCATTCTGCCATGGAATTCCATTTGTACAGATTGGTTTCAGTCTTGGTGCCCATGCCAGGGCTGCTCTGCTGTAGTGTCTTCAAAGGCGTCCCTAAGGACCTCCTGCAAGTTGAGTTGTCTCTTCTGCCTGCATTCCTCACATCCCTTCTTCCCTCCAGGTGCTGTGTTTTGGGGTGGAGGTGTCAGCCAGTGGGAGGTTGCATCAAGGAGAAGTGGAATCAGGTGTCAGCATTGTGCTGTCCACCTTGGTCTGGTACCTGGGCCTGGCTGCTCCTCCCTCCAGGGCAGAGCAGAAAGGAAAAGAGGTAAATCCTAACAAATCCAACGGTGTAGGCTGCTGAGGGCATCCTTCCTAGCCAGGAGCATGGATCCTGAGCTTTTGTCCTGGTGATAAAGGGGCTGTGTTATCTCCATTCCAGCTCCGCGCCGAACAACGTGCCCATGAAAAGCAAGTTTCTGTGTCTGGTGAATAAGGATCATTGTTTTGGGGATAATGAGGCTCCACTCCCTTTTGGCTCCCTCTGAAAGGCCCCGGCACTGGCGAGGGAGCCGTGCCGCGGGTCCGCAAGCGCGTGCTGAATGCGGCGGTGACGGGGCCGATTTGCACAGCTATCATTAAATGCCACGGCAGTGGGTTTGTGCTCCGTGTTTCACTGCATCAACCCTCAATAAACAAGCAATTGGCCACAGGGCTGCCACCTCCTACCAGCCGCCCTTTGCCATCAGGCCCCGGTGTTTGCTTCAATAGATTTCCGATCCCCCCACTCCTCAAGACAGGAAATAAATTTAAAATGCAATATTTTCTAAATTTCTGTATTTTCATATTCCTAAAAATTCTATATTCTTATGCAGGGCAACAGAAAGCAGATTAAAGCTGGATACCACTATGCCAATTTATGTCATACCATAAATAACGCTTTAATTAACACGATAAGGAAATCATGATAACACGAAACTAAGCAGGTGCTCAAATCATATCAGGACAGTCTGGAAAATTGTGGTGAAAGCTCCAGGTGAAACCCAATGAAGTTGTGGAGTCTTTGAAATGCTAACATCTCTTTTTAACTGCTGAAATATGAATATAGCACTTTTTTAATAAGTATTTTTATTTTGGACTACCTGTGTTTGGGAAGCTCTGACCTAAGTGTCGCATGTCACATTCAGTGAGAGTAAGGAACCAAAAAAGGCCTTTTTATCATTGCTGTTTTCAATAGGTGTTTTCCTAAACAAAAAAAAAATCCTAGGTTTTATAAGAGAAAACCATTCCCATTTGAAATAGCAAGCGTGGCTTGCCAATAGGCTGCAGTAAGACCCCCGTGGTGCCAGGCAGGCAGCAGGGAGCAAGGAAAACCCCTCACTTTGGATGGTGGTGCTCTGGATCAGACAGGGAAAGTACAGGAAATGAAGGAAAATGGTAGAGTTAAAGCAAGGAACAGCAGTACTGATTTCTATGGAGAAATAAGCTCAGGGGATTCCAGGGGTTTGCTGGGGTCTGGTGGCCCACGGGGGCTCATCAGTGGCCATCCCCAGATGTCCACCACCCACTGGGGACAAACCACTCCTGCTGTGGAGTTTGGGGTGCCCAGTTTTGGGTTACTTTGCCCATCCTCCTGTTTCTCCTTGGACGGTTTGGGAGCAGATGCTGATCATTTTTGGAAAATTGTGCCTCTTTGGAGTGTGCCTTTTCTCCCGTTGCCAGGAATGCAAACAAATAAGCGAAAAGCCAAAGAAGAGCAAGATTTTAATCACACAGATCTACTTTACAACTGGCTCTGAGCATGACCAGGTTTACTTGGAGAGGAAACGTCTCTGAGGCAAATGGCAACGCTTAACACAAGGAGCCAGAGGAAGCATTGCTGTCAGGATGCCTCTTCCAGCCATTCCCAGATGCAGAAAGGAGCACTGTTCCCTGGGTTTCCCTCCAGGAAACAATGATTGCTCACGTAGGATGCATTATTAGATACCTGCTATTTACTAAGGCAGTTGAACTAAAGACCTGGACACTACTGGACCTAGTTCATGGATATTTATTGCACCAAATCCAATCTATAATATAGTGTCAGCCTTGTACCAAAGCAGGAGACAGTTGTATTTATGATTATTAGTACAATATTGAATCATCCTGAACCAATTACTGGTCCAATTACTGTGTCATTATTATCTTCTGAATAGGGCTTGATTTGTCTGTGATAAATATGATGCAATTAAACTACCTTTTTACATAATAAAACACTGCAGGTGTTTATTCTTAAGGGTTTACGGATACCAACAACCAATAGATTTAATTAAAAAAATCCTTGAAATAAATGTGAATTTCATTAAATTGCTCTAGCACTGGTGAATATTTTAAGACTATCTACCAAAAGATTCTCTCCCTATAATCTGTCTTAAAAGATATGCTAAGTGCACAAAAACAATGACTTCAGCTTTTTAATGTTTCAATAATTAATAACATTTCTTTAAAGAATGTGTAATTGGCCTGTAATAGTATAACTTAAGAAACAAAAAAAGTTATGTGGGTCAAATTGCTATTACCATTGTGTCAGTGTGAGGGATAAATGTATGCTGGCTTAACAAAAAATCTTCTTAAATTCAAATTTTCTGCTCCATAATTTTGAATTTAATCTTACCTTTTTAGCACTACAGCCATAAACATAATATTGACTTCACTCCTGTTTGGTACTAGCAATGGGTACAGAACTATGTTGTGCTGGCTTTAGATTATGAAAAGAACAGATCATTGATGTGAAATCCTATCTGGAATTATTTTGTGTCTCAGCACTGGGGATAAATACTCTAGCTGTAGCTATAAAGAGAGAGTCAATACAGTGTAAATGGGTATAAAACCCATTGCTGGGCTGGGTTATGCTGGTTGTCAGAAAGGAGGCTCTCCTTTCCCTGCTTTGCTGTTGGGCTTCCCTCTGCTGCAGAGTCCGAAGGAATGGTGATGTTGGTATTGCCTTTTTCCTCCCTCCCACTGCTGAATTCAGCACCTGATCATCAAATTTGGGGTTATCTTGTGAGTGTTGGGTTCGTCTTTTCTTTTCTCTCTGTGGATTGTGGCAGCACAGGGTGTCAGGAGAAAGAGCTGGGCTCCTGGAGACAGGCCAGATGTTTGAAATGGGAAAATTTTTTTGTGCTGGAGAAGAAAAGGCTCAAAATTTCTTCTACAACTGACAGCTGAGCCCAGGACAGGAAGGAGCTTGTGATGCAGTTTCAGGGAGGAATGAGAAGAGTTTGGTGGGAGCTCCAGAGAAGCGTGATGCTGACCCACACCAAACCAGGCTCATGGACCCCTGGCTCTGCAGCAGGGAAGCTCTGAGGGCTCCAGGTTCCAAAAATAATCCCTGCATTTGCAGATTTGCTTTTATGTCTAAATTGCATTTGATCATTATCAGCTAGATCCCTTTATGCACACTTCCAGATATCTGTATTCTTTCCACTGAGTGCATTCTGAGGAGTAGCTGTCAGATGCTTTAGCAAGACGATCTCTCCTGACTATCTAACCCTTAACAGGAGTGCTCGTGGCTCTGTGGAACAGCATTTCAGGCCAGGACACACCCCAGCTTCCCACCCTGCACCCTTGGGATGTGCCTCTGCACCTCCACAGCTTCACCCATTCCCTCCCATCGATCTTCCCTGCAGCACAGGCCAGGCTGGATGATGAAACAAAGCTTTTTTGAAAGGTTTATTAAGCAAGACGTAAGGTCAGGCTTTTAGCTGGAAGGCTGGAAACGAAAGGTTACAAGCAAAACAAATACAAACACAATCCCAGCCTAAGCTTAAACAACTGGATTCCTTTTCAATTGCTTGGTCTGGTTTCTCAGCTCCTGCAGACACAGTGCAGCTGTTGGGATTTGAAGCATCCTAACTTCTGCCCTAAATCCTGGTACCGTGGTCAGGCACAGGCAGCTTGGCTTCCCTCCTCTTCCTCCTCTGTCTGTAGCTCCTGGGGCACACTGACACTCTTCTGGTTTGAGACAAGACCTAATTTTTGGTGGAATGACCCTGCTGTAGACACAGCACGTAGGCAGTGTGTGTTTCCTCCTCCTACCCCTCGTTTCTTTGGGTAGCATCAGAGCAGATCTGGGTGTTCCCATCCTGGAGACCAGAGCTGGGTGCTCCCACCTTGGCTTTAAGATGCTCATAAAGGCATTGGGGGATGCTGATGCCTTCAGCCCCATTTGCATTCTTCATTCCCACCTCAGGAACTGCCTGCTGACCATTCTCACCCACCCTTGCTTCTAACATCCAGGCAAGGAGTAATTCCTACAGCATCCCTCTTGCTTGCTGGGTAGGACCCACCCAGGGGTCTGCACTGCACTCCCACCCCCCTGAGGGGTTCCGGCCCCAAAACAGGAAGAAAGGATGAAGTTAATTACATTTTCAACTTGTTTGCAAAGTAAGATCAAGACTGATTAGGGCAGAAAGTTGTGATGAGGAGCGATGAAATAACCCAGGTCAGCTCTGTGCCTGCTTGGGGATGTTACACTCTCTTGGATGATGATGCCCTGACTTAAATTAGTCACAGCCCTACTCTGAAGCATGGATCAATAAACACTGAAACAGAAACACACGGAGAAGGAGAGCTAAATTATGGGGGGAAAAAATTAATGACAATCTAATGGAAGCATCCTGGATAGCTGATATAATAATAATGATTCTGATGATTCCTTCAAAGCAGCCAACATATTTGGGATTCTACCATAACCTCTCTGCTATCAGGACCTCGGGTCCTTATTGGCATCCAGCATCAGTTTTGAGGTCTGTATCCCTGGGATATGTCTGCCAGGGAGCACCAGGGAGCATAGGAGGTCTCAAAAAGTATTAATGGGTGGATAATTGCCCACCTTGTAATAATTTACTGGGAACCTGATACTTTTATCATTTGTCACAAACAACTCCATGGTGTAATAATGTAGGAAGTATCACTGGTGCTATAAAAAAAGTGATGGTGCAAATTACACTTCTCTTTCTGCTGAATGGTGCTAAATAGCAGGGAGTTCCCATTCTTTTATTGCCAGGATTTCAATAATTGTAGATGTGCATTTGCAGGGATCAATTGATAATTTGGATCACATGCTATCAATATTTCATTTTCTCTGTATTTTTAAATGAAAGGAAGAAGCCCAATTTCACAGTGGTAAGATTAAAAAAAGAATCTCATTTTGTTTTCCTGTCTGCTGTTAAGGAAGAGAGCTCATTTCTTGCAGCATAAAGGGATATTAATGAATGCAAAGAGCATTTTCCATATTGCAGAATAAAATTTACTGTTCTAACCAAAGATATTTTATATAAATTAAGAGTTTGTTTAAAAAAAATTCGAAAATGGGAACTCAATTCTAGACAATGCTTAATTTAAACTAAGTGTTAAAATAAAAGCAATAACACTGAGAATAAATTAATGAACTACAATTAACTATATTTACAATAAGTGGTTTGGTTGGAAACACCTATTCCCTGCACTGATAAAATAAAACCTGCATTCTGCAAAAGCTGGAATAAGTTAAATGAAGATGCTTTTAACAAGGTTATTACTTAAGCAGTGACAGGTTTACAGATTTTAGCACCACTGGGTTTTCACAGGAGCTGCATCAAGTGCTAAAATAACACACACCTTCAGGTTCATTAAATTCACCAGTGTGATGAAATAACTGATATTTTTCTATATTACTATAGTGCCTCAAAGAACTGACTATAAATAAGATACACTAATAACAACTGTTTGCAGTGCTAAAACAATAAAATAATTCTTCCAGGCTTATATGCAAAGGAAGAAATAAGTGTAAGGCAGACTGTTAGCAGAGTTCTATCTGGTGGCTTTAATTCTACCAGTGCCATGCCTTCAGCCATTTACTTATCATAGAAATGCCCTATAAAACGTTTTATCACTCATTGTGGCAGGAAGAAATTTGTTTAAAGGCTACATAAAGAGGGGGCTCCCGTCCCGAAATGCTCTCTAATCTGGTGTTTATTGGAGCATTTCTGAAGCCTAGCTTATGCGAAGAACTGATTTTTAAAAAGGAGCATTTCAGATGGTAGTAAATCCCACATTATGCCCTGTTTGGGAAAGAACCAATGCTGGGGGAAAAGAAGCAGATTTCTAGTAAATCAATGGAGTGTGGCCTTTGGAGACCTGGGAGGCATATGGACAGTAATAGAGTATCCCAGGTTGTTCCGTGAACGATTCCATCTGGATGAGGGCTCGGTGTTATTCGCAGCCTCCTTCTCCCCTAAAACACCTCCAGTCTCCCCCGCAGCCCCTCTCTCGAATGTCAGACCACCTGGGATCCGCAGCTGTCGGGCTGAAAGCGGAGCTGCCGGGTGGCCACGGCCCCGCTGCCATCGGGGGGACACCGGGGGAGTCGGGGCTGGGGCTTCGCACCGGGTGTGGTGCTGAACACTGTGTTCCCTTTTGTGTGAAAACAGGGCTTTAAGGTATTTTATGTAGACTGTCCTGTTCTCAGTAGGACAAAGAGGAATGGCTTTAGCACGGAGGTCAGGTTTAGATCAGAGATTAAGAAGAAATTTGTTGCTCAGAAGGTGGTGAGGCCCTGGCACAGGGTGCCCTGAGAAACTGGGGCTGCCCCATCCCTGGAACTGTTCCAGGCCAGGTTGGATGGGGCTTGGAGCAACCTGGGATAGTGGAAGGTGTCCCAGCCCCTGGCAGGAGGCTGGAATGAGATGAGTTTTAGTGTCCTTTCCACCCCAACCTGTTCTGTGATTCCATGATTCTGTATATATGTGTGTGCCTTTGTGTATATAGATATATAAACACACGTGTGAGTGTTTAAACATATATTTGCATGCCTAAGCAGTTGCAATAACTGTTTCCAGTGCCTGGTTTTGGTCTCCATGTGGGTACTGTTGCCCCCGTGGTGATGGAGAGGTAAAGCAGGAGTCACTGTTGCAGTCAGAGGACCTAAAACACATGTGAAGGAGTTATCAACCCCAGGATGTCATAGGCTTGCTTCAATTTTGCAATGCTGTATCTCTCCTCTGAGTGATTTGCAATTTTGTTCGCTGGTAGAATCATAGGATCACGGAGTGGTTTCAGGTTGGAAGGGACCTTAAACTCATCTCATTCCACTCCCTACTGTGGGCAGGGACGCCTGTTACTTGACCAGGCTGTTCCAAGCTCCAGTCAACCCGGCCTTGAGCAAAAGCTATGGGCTGTGGCACTTGGGGACATGGTTTGTGGTGGCCTTGGCAGTGTTACATTAACGGCTGGATTTGATGGTCTTAGAGAGTTTTTCCAGCCCTGATGATTGTGTCACTCTGTGATCTGTAAGCTGCTGCTTTGCTCACCCTTAGGGAAGAGTGTGCAGCCCACCATGCTCCACAGGCACTGCTGAGTGAAGGAACTGCGGGATGCACATCTCAGGTAAGAGAGATATGAGGAGCACATTGCACCTGGGCAAAAACCTTTTAATTTCTTCACTTTGCTTATAACCCCCCTGTAACATCTCTCTGAGAAGAGTAACAGGACCATTTTATTGGTGAATATGCAAAGCCACAGCGATTTTAAATGATTCTGAGGCCTTAGACACAAAAGAGCTGTTACTGGCCCATAAATGAAAAAGATGCTTTTCATTACAACTCCTTTGTCTCAGGAGTTTCCCTCCCACCTGGAATTTACACAGCTCACACTCACCGATCTTTTGGAGTTATTAGTCCATTTAGATTTTTTGTAAACTGCATGAAACTTTGGAAGCAAGTCGGGTTTGAGTGCCTGGTGTTATGAATAATTTATGCTTCATGCGAAAAGAAAATTGATCCGAAGCATCCTGGAGAGGCCAATCCATGCTGCCTGTGTGATCAGCTGAGACACAAACTATATGTGAGGAATGAATGGAAATATATCGTGCAGAAAAGCTGTACAGACCTATCCCAAGCCAGGAGGTGTAGAGCTGGTGAGGGTTGTCAAAGGGAAGAGCACGGTGTCCTTTGAAGCCTGGTCATGGAGACAAGGATGTGGGAAAAGATCCTGCAGCAAAAAGTGGTCAAAAGTTCTTAAGAGGAGGACGAGAGCAGCTCTGTTTCCTGAAGGCAGCACTTCAGATCAAACAGCTCTTTGTGGAAATGTTCAAAAACAACCCAAACCACCTCATCCTGGGTTAAAGATGAGCTCCAGTACCTGGGGCTGGATGGGAGGTCAAAGGAGGAGCACTGGGGGACATCAGTAGACGCTGAGGCTGTGCTGGAGCTATGAGATGGACCTGTTGTGTCAAAGGTAAGAGTTTATATTTTCTCCTAAGAAAGAAAAATGTTCAGAAAATAATCCCTAATGGAATTTGGGAAGCATTTGCTGAGCTTTAATTTCATCCTGGATATACTGATTCATCCTTTGTTTCCCTTTGCTGTTCTTGTGTTTAAAGTAACTTGTACTAGAAGTCACACATATCTGACCCAGAAATACAAGAATTTCACAGTCTCTGAGGAAATGTGTTGAAGGGAAGTTTACTTGAGCTTTTCAGCTGGGAATGAAGCCCCTGCCTGTTTGTTTACCACAGAGGCAGCCCAGGAGAAGGACGAAGTGCTGGAGTGAAGGAGGTGGTGCAGAGGTCGCTGCAGGCAGCTGCTGTTTCCGGAAGTTTCTGCTTTGAGGCATGTGCTGACTTTGGACAGGTAAGCCACCATGGACTGCTAGAACTTTTTATCAGATATTTTTCCTGTATGTTTTAATTGCTACACATGAGTAAGCATGTAAATGAATGCTGGATGTACTTCTTGTCTTTGTAAGTGTGAAATGTATAGATAAATGCACCTATATATTTATGTGTCCTTATCAGTTTTGATACCCTAGTTGTTAATGTGATAGTGTGGTCTAAGTTCTGTCATACTTGGTTCAGGACAGATTCATTAACTGTTCCTTCTACCCTGGCAAATGAGCACCTATTTCAGTGAGGTAAATCCAGAATAAATCCCTTGATCAGGGGAATCAAGTTCTTTTGCCATTCCTGCTTAAAAATATTGGGAAATGCTTACACTCAAAGAAAAATAAGTTCTCAGACACTGAAAAATGCAGTGAAATATGGTATAGTGAGGCAGAATAATTGAATTATATGTTCTGGGTTGTAAAACCCTGGAATCATAGAATGGTTTGGGTTGAAGGGACTCCAAAGATCACCTCATTCTATCCCTCACCGCAAGCAGGGACACCTTCCACTATCCCAGGGTGCTCCAAGCCCTGTCCAACCTGGCCTTTGACACTGCCAGGGATGGGGCAGCCACAGCTCCTCTGGGCACCCTGTGCCAGGGCCTGCCCACCTGCACAGGGAGGAATTCGATGGTGGCACATTGTGGTGCAAAAGCATTACTGCTCTGGTCCTTGACACACAAAGTTTTGGCACAAAACAAACCCACTGTTTATGCCCTGCAAGCAGCACAGGCTGATCATGAGGAGCTGCTCTGCTCTGAACACACCTGTGTGAAGCACCGATCCGGGTCGCTGCATCCGTGTTTATCCCTCTGCGTCCGCGGTGTCAGACCACAAGGAGCAAAAGCAGGCAGGTGACGTGTCAGAGCAATAAACTGTCACCATGGGTTTTCAGTCCTTGGCTGCTCCACTGAGATGCTGGTCAGGGTGCCAAGTTTAAAGCTGTTTCTAATGGTTTGCCACTTTGCTGTTCAAACTGAAGTAGGAGTGGGAACATATCGGCTTCGGCCAACCAGTAATCGGTGCTTGAAGGCGATGAGCACTAAAATACTTTTTGGCCACTGTTGATTCATTTTCTCTAAATTTTAAGGGGAAGATGTCAAATTTTTGCCATTTTATTTTTTCTTTCCTTGCAGTTTCAGTGCTTTCTGCAGCTTTTGCAGAGTGCCAGGTCCACAGTCTGGTTTAGCAAAGACCACTGGTCCGCGTCTCTTTCCCATGGGGCCCACATGAAAAACAGGAGTTTGAGAAGCAGAGTCAAGGTTTGTAACCACCAAATCCTAGAATGCTTTGGGTTGGAAGGGACCTTAAGGATTATCTCATTCCACCCCCTGCCATGGGCAGGGACACCTCCCACTATCCCAGGGTGCTCCAAGCCCCATCCAACCTGGCCTTGGGCACTGCCAGGGATCCAGGGGCAGCCACAGCTTCTCCGGGCACCCTGTGCCAGGGCCTCCTCACCCTCAAAGGGAAGAATTTCTTCCTAATCTCTTATCTAACCCTGCCCTCCATCACTGATGTATTTCTCCTTCACAACATCAGTGTACCAAGTCTGCTGTAGTTTTTAGACACATTTAAATTGTGCATCATTGAATCCTGGAAAAACATGCAGAAATCGTCTCCATTTCCTGTTTCATTGTTTCCATGAAGGAACCAATATCATATCTCCATACATCCAACATTCAAATATCCTTTCAGGAAGGGAATGCTGGACCGTGGTTGAGAGTTTGGGGGTCTGTGCAGTGGTTTTGCACAAGTTGTCTAGAAAAAGGACAAAGTCTCCTGGGTTAGAGTTTGTGGCATGGAGGTCTGAGTAAGAGGAACCGTACTTTCCATTGCATCACTGACGTTTCAGCCCGGAGCTTTCCCACATCTCATAAGCTGCTTTGAGCCTGTGCAGTTCTCAGAGTGGAAAAAAAAAAGAATTGAAGAAGCAAAAATAAATATTAAAGCACGTAAGAATTAAATATCACCTATTCAAATAGCAATTATGCCGTTGAAAACAAGATCACCACACCTGTACAAGAAAAGACAACCAAGCCTAAAACATCTGTTTGGATCCACCTGCCAAGCACCTGTTCCGCTGTTTCAATGCCATTTGATTGCTGGAGATGTAGAGGCTCTTGTGAGGTAATGAGTGATTTTACATTATGCATGATTGAAAACAGGTGTTCTAATGCTGTACAATTCTATGCATGAATAATTCAGTTTGTTTAGAGCAAGATCTTTAAAAGAAATATGGTCTTTATTTTTTTTATATAAATATTAAGGTTATTCTCTGCGATGTATGGTGGCTGGTCTTTTCAGCAGGCTCACTGATGACCATTTTTGTATAATTTTATGGGTAGGAAATAACACCGTGAAAGGTAAAAAAAAAAATAATTATACCTAAAGCACATAAGCAATGAAAATTGAAAGCTTTCTTTAGCAAGGAGGGGGGAAAAAACCTGTCAGTGTTCTAAGGGAGAAAGCCAGATGACTTTTGGCAAAGCCTGCTTCTCACCACTAACAAAACAGCCCAAGAGCTTAATTATAGAGAGGGGTGAATGTGCCTCAGGGATAAGTAAGTAGCTAGTCCATCTCTTGGTCCGAATTCCAGCTGAGTCTGAATACGTTTAAGAATTTGGGTTGTTTTTTCCTCTCTCTCTCTTTCCCCTCATGATTATGAAAAGGTTTCTTGCACAGTTGTGTGCTTTGTGCTGATGGAAGATGCTGCAGACTCAGGTCTTTATCCACAGACCAGTTTCCACACTGGGAACTGCAGGATAAATCAGCCCATGCTCCTCACCATGGAGAATTCAGCAGCTGCTTGGGATCATCCCCCAGAGATGGAGGAGATGTGGAAGTCAAACTGAGAGGTGCAGCTAAGCTTGCAGCATCCCCTCTGCCTCTTCCCAAGGTAAGAAGTGCAGCTGGAATGGCTTCAGCCATGAGAGTTTGGAGCTGGGATGAGATGAACTTGAGCAACCAAAGGTTTTCCTGCCACAATGTGTGTCTGCTCTCTCCTTGCTCCCTCAGCCAGCCATGTGATTTAGTTTAGCAATTTTAGTTTAGCAACAAAGTTTGTAATTAGTGTCTATTGTGGTGTTAGATTTTATTATGGGAGTCTTCTGTGATGGCAACGTGGAATCTTGGAGAGGGTGAAGGGAGTGGACAAATCGAGAGCAAACAGAGGATTTCAGACCTTCCAGATCTTCCTGTCCATTGCTGTGGATGTGACAATGAAGTGGCAAAAGAGTAAGACAGAAGAAGGAAAATGAAATTATTTATTTGAAAGGAAGAATGAACAAAGGTTTCCCAGACAGGTGGTAGATGTCCCATCCCTGGAAACATCCAAGTCCAGTTTGGACAGGACTCTGAGCAACCTGGTCAAGTTGAAGATGTCCCTGTTTGATACAGGGGGGTTGGACTAGGTAGGTCAGACTTTGAAGGTCCCTTCTAACCCAAACCATTCCATGATCCTAGGAAAGAAAAGAAGCTGAAAGCCATTACTAAAGCCTGCTGTAGTGCCTTGTGTTAATTAAAAAATGCACCATGGTGCTAGAACACCAGTTTTTTGGTCTGCTCACGTATAACCTGAACAGGTTTGGATCCAGTGGCTGTAGTGTTTGCTGTAATAAATTTCAAGACTTTCTGTGGGCTCAGGCAATGTAAGGAGGAAAATTCAAGAACCCAAAACACCCAGGTGTGACCCAGGACCTCACTGGGTAAACAGGGGGAGCTCAAACTGTGTGGCCCACACTGCTCAGGGGACATCAGGTCAGGGTTCCTGCAGGCCCTAAGAGCCATGATTCTATGGCCAAACCTGGATAAGCTGCAGACACTCAGGGGTTTAGCTGAAGTGGATCTGTAATCTTTCAGTATTTTATAATACAGTAAGTTAGAGGAGACTGTAAATTAGAGTTTATAATACACTATCCATTCAGCTACTGACAAAGTATCTAAGGTAATCTGACCTGCTTCACAGACCATGAGAAAAATCCTCATGTAAAGTGAAAAAGATGAATTACAGAGAGGTAGAGGAATTTGTCTCAACCCAGATATTGGGTTAATTCCGACATCAGGCAAAAGAATGTTTCACCAGGCTTTACTTGAATAAAGTTGGGGAGGTTTAATAGACGCAGCCCTACAGGGCAAGGGATAAACTCTGCTCCCTTGGAGCCAATGATCATGCCACCAGAAACATGGATCAGAATCAAAGTGAAGGGAATGAGGAAGAGATCTCTGAGAGAAGACAAACAGCAAGGACAAAATATTGTAGGGGAAAAGTGGTGGTTTTTAACTGAAATGACAAGGAAGAGGAATACATCCTGGTAGTCTGAGTTCCTGCAATAAGAATAGCATTTTCTTCTCACTGGGAGTTATTCTCCCATTTAATAATAAGAAAATAACTTGAATCTCATCTTTATAACATGTTGGATAAGAGGGGAAATGAAAAGGGGTGATGTGGCATCTGTTGAAGATGCCTGGACTCCTGAGGGTTTATCTGTCCTGGTGCAGGTGAAGGAAACACACAGGTCCCACTGGGCAGCTGTGAGAAAGGCAGGACATTCCTCCCCTTCCTGACTCCTTCCCACTAGTTTGCAATCATGATAGATACTGAAGGCTTCCTCCAGCTTGGAGGCATTTCCTGTGGATCTACAACTCTTTCCACCCCCCACCTCCCCCACTTCTTTCCCAGTAACAGCTGCTTTATAAAACACCTTATCTGATCATTTTTAAATCAATGTTAGGGCGTAATTTCTGTTTTCGGCTTTAAATCCAGCACATGACTCTCCCAGAGACACATCCTTTTCTTACCCGTGCAACATCTCTGTAGCAGTAAGAGAAAGCTCCAGTAGCTCCTCTAGCACTCCTTTAACTATTTCCATTCCCTTTCTGGGTACTGAAGTGACCCACTTGTCCTTGCAGTTGAATCCTGCAAGGGCAAAGTGTGTCTTGGTCATGTTCTGTGGGCCAGGTCAGGTGCCTGCAGATGGGGAAAAAAGGTTTGGCTTTCTACCTTCACTTTTTTACTGCATGGTGTCAGAAGGAAACAGAGTTTCCCAAAAACACATCCCAAATAAAACCATCAGAGTTTTTCTCTTGCAAGGATACCTGTGTGACTGAGGGCTGTTAGGAGGTTTCCTCCAGATGAGGCACTGAAAGATGAATGTGGAGCTCCCTGATACCTGTGTTGAGCATGGAAACATTTAGTTTCTGAAATCTTTTGATGCATTCAGATGGAAGTTGTTCCATCAATCAAAAGTATGTATTTACCTTTTCTATATACACCTCCTGTGATTTATTAGGCAACTGTTTCTCATCATTGTGACCCTCCAAATTATTTGACTTTGGGTTCCATTCAAGAATTAACCAGGCTATGATGAATCATGGAATCACAGAATGGTTTGAGTTAGAAAGGACCTTAACACTCATCTCAATCCACACCCCTGCCATGGGCAGGGACACCTTCCACTATCCCAGGTTGCTCTAAACTCCAGCCTGGCCTGGAACACTTCCAGGGATGGGGCAGCCACAACTTCTCTGGACAATGTGGCAGGGCTGCACCACCCTCACAAGGAAGAATCTCTTCCTAGTCTCTAAACTAGATCTTCCTTTCTTCAATTTAAAACCAGATCCCCTGGTCCTATCACTACAGGCCCTTGTAGGAAGTCACTCTCCAACCTTCTGTATGTCCCCTTTGCATACTGGAATGCTGCTGTGAATATACAGGAACTTTTCTACTGCTTGCTAGGAGATCTATTCCCCTGATATCCCTCTTGCTACAGCAGTGGTGACAGAACAAGGTCCTTTCTCTAGGTACCAGCAGTCCCATTTCCTAAACCAGTAGTTCACTCCTTCTTACCCACAGTTAAAATCCTGTTGAAACTGTCAAGAGTTGTTTTCCACCTCTTTAGTTTTGTTCTCAAACAAAATCCTTCACTTCTTTGTATGCAGAGGCTGCTGTGGCCTGGATGTCATCTTGTCTTCTAGTAACATCTTCCAGATTTGTTTTAAACTGATTAGACACTGCTGAAGAATCAGCTTCTCTCCCCCGGACAGTACAAAGCCAAGTGTTGACAGAGCTGGCTCGTGGCCATCGGCTCCGTGATGACGCAGCATCGCATCTTTTGACAGCCCCCATTTTGTTTGGGGCACTCTGAAACACTCACACACCCTGATGAATTAAAATAAAATAAATTACAGACTGACAGGATACTGCAATTAAAAAAAAAGTGTCAGCTTGACCAGAGAGCTGCTTTAATTAAAGGACTTATTCTATACACTGGGGCAAGGAATCAGGAAGTTATTTCTGCCCTTCTAATGTGGCTGCAGTTTCCCTCTGAATTTTGGTTTTGAGAAACAGAAGATGATCTTTTTTATTGGACTATGGAGAGAAATTATGGGGAATGAGCTGAGTGATTTTAAAGTTCTCTCAGTAGGAGTAGGAAAGGAGGGAAATACTTGTCCTTCCTTAACTAAATAGCTTCCAGTGCAGTTTAGAAACAGGGGCACTAATTTCTGGGTCCCATCTCAGCACAGGGATGTATTTAAGTCACTGGGATCATATATATTTCCACCATCTAGATTCTCCTCTGGATGGAAATCATCCTGCCTTTAAGTATGAAGAGGAAATACAGAAGGTCACAGTAACAAATACCATTTCTGAGATTCATTTGTCCCTAAAGGTTAATAAAGCTCATCAAGAAATACATTGAAATGAAGCAAAGTTATCTCTAGCATTCGAGTCTTCCCATCACAGTGTCCTAAGAGATGTCCTGTGGTTTGACACATAATTAATATGTTTATTTATCTTAGCTAGTTTTTTTAGCATCCATCACCATAATAGCCAAATATAAACATTTAATCCTGTTTTGTGAAGAGCCTATGGTCCATTTTATTGCAACAGTCACTTTCCCAGCTCCCACCAGTGACACGGAGGTGATGCCTGAAAAAAAACCACCAAATCCCTGAAATTTTCTCACCGCTTTTGCTGGAAGCTGTCATGTTTACAAACTTGTGGAAAATGTGCCTCTTTTGCCTCCTTTGAGTGTCATGGGAACACAAACTGAGGTATGATCCAGTAGCACTGCTCGGGGCTGCCTGGTGCTTCTCGGGGGTCTCATAATCCACCCACGAGGTTGTTCCAGAGTCCAGCTTAAAGTTACACTCTGTTTCCCAGCATCCACGATCCCAAACAATTTTACAATTAACCTGGCTCAAGTATTTAAATCTGACAATTCTTCAGACAAAGAGAGCTAATATTTTTGTTATTTATTCAAGTTAAAGCATTAAAACATCCTCATTACTCTCATTTTAACTCATGGGATGCCCAAGGAATATTTGTTAGAATTATTGGCTTTAGCTCATGCTGTTTGTAACTCACTTTTTATAGACTTGACAGGTCAGGTAATTTCCACAGTATTGTTTTTGGCTCCTTAACTGGATCCCATCCAAGTTTGCAAAGTGCTTCTACAGAGATAATGGAGCACATTCCAGCATCCTGTGAAATGTCAGCTGAATATCCAGTGTTAGATGTGTGGAGATAACCTGGGTAGAGCTGCTTGGGAGTACCAAACACCCTGAAGTTACCAAGACAGTTCTGCCAAAGGAAGGAAAGGAAATGTAAAGGAGAAAATAAGAAGAGTGAGAAAGAAAAAGTGTCCAAACACTGCAGTTTGATGCTTAAAATGTGGGATTTACTCTGTATCCTTATAGGAAAAGCAAATGCAGCACTATTATTTTATACCAAAGAATGGTAAATGTAGTTGATGTGACTAAAAAACTCCCATTGTGAAAAGTATTAAATAACTTTTTTGAGGAAACACATAAATCCCATATTAAAAAAAGAAAAAAATACAAATGTAACTCTTGAGTCCAATCAGCTGAGAAAAGCACGATGATAAAATAAGATGTAGCAGAAGCATAAACTAAAAATGGCAATTAATGCTTTTTTGAAAAATACTTTTATTACATAATACATTCTTATTATGCATTGATACTTTTCTAAAAGGGGCCCACTGGGATAAGCAGGTCTCAGAGGTGTTTGATTTGGGCTGTGTAACCTTCTTGGGGACTGGACTCGAAGATGTCCAGAGGTCCCTTCCAACCCTAAGTATCCTGTGATTCGCCTTTGAGCATGTTCAGAGATGTCCTGAATGTTCAGAGATTTCCCTGCTTTTCATTATCTATTTTTTTTTTCCCCTTAACGAGGTCCAGAACCGTGTGCATGATTTTCTGTGATAGATTCACACGGGAGATATTCTGGAACTGGCCAAGGACGGAGCGTTTACAAGAAGGTCCTGACAACCATCCAAAAGTCTTTGTGAAGCTTCCATCTTAGATGACCCCATGGAATGCGAGAAAGCTTTCTTTTAGGGGAATGGCATCTTCTGGCCAGAGCCACATCCAGAAATTCTGCTGTGCTTAACCCATTCTTGAATTGCCCAGTGCAGCGAATTTAAGGGTGGAGGTAGGAATGGCATGTTCGTGTTTTCTCAAGAAAGGTGCCAGGAGAGCCCTCAAGCTCTTACTCTGATCTTTTTCTGCTCCCAGAACTACCTCTCTGGTAAATAGGGTTTCTGAGAAGATCAGCTGGATATTTGAGCCCCTCATCCTGGAAAAATCAGAAGAATTTGGGTTATCTTCCTTGCTGACATAAAAATAGCTCCAGTTAACAGCATTTGGAAAGCTTATCGTTTTGAATACAGTCTTCCACTTGTGAAGGGGGCAAAGTTTATAATTTTGGGTGGAAACCATGTGAAAGTTAGCTGGTTTGTCAGGGCTTTGTTTTGCCTTTTTTTGGATTTGTTCAAAATCAAAAGTCAAAGCGAAACTCGGGGGATGTGAACCCACTTGAATCAAAACCAAGAGAGCAATGTGCCAGATCTCCCATGAACCAAAAACCGCTGGGTTCTCACAGTCCTCATCCAAACAAAAATGCACAAATATAAGTCAAATATCCTCTTGTACTCCTCATAGCTTTCATGGAAACAAGACAGAATATTAAAAAGATCTGCTCAGTTTTGCTGCAGCAACTACCAAAATATCCTGTGATCATCCGATAGCTGGCAGTTAATATCCTGATCTATTCTCTTTCCTCAGTAATCCAGCCCTTTCCAGCTAACACTTGACGTTGGCATGCACAGCATAACCCCTCCACATCTTCCTTGGTTGTACAGTTTCACAGGGAAGACTCTGTACAATTCACAGTCCTTTACATCCCTGCTCAAGGAGCCAAGGAGGGAGATGGACTTGCAATTATATGAAAACTGCAAGCAGTGTGATCAGTACAAAGACAGGACGCTTAACCAGTCTATGGCAAGCTGGAGTACTGAGAAAATATTTAATGATATTTTTCCCTGTAGTTCACCTTGTTTGAGAACAAACCCCGGCTCCTAAATGAGAGAAGGAAAAAAGAAATCAATGTTTTTCAGTGCCGTCACTCATCGTGCACCAAACAGTTTCTGAAGACATAAAAACGTGCTGGTCATGGAAGAACAGCAAAGGTTTCCTTTGTAACTAAGACACACTTGTTTGCAATAACATGTGTGCTTTTAAATGCTGCCAAGCTGCTGAGGCTCTCTCTCCTAAATGCAATCTTTAAATATGTAAGTGTTAAAAAAAACAAGGTAATGTTCAAGAAATGTTGAAGTGAAAAAAGTTTGATCAGATGGTTAAAATCCAGTCAAACCAAAGACAACCTGTTTATGACCCTTCTATGCTAAAAGCTAAAAATGTCATTTTTTTTCCCCTACAAGATTAATTGCCATCACTTTGGGAGTAGTGAGCTGGACATTATTATATGATGTCAATTAATGATTAAAAAAAAGGTGGTTTGCAAATGTAGCACCACAGTCCCTGGTGCATTACATCATTTCTGAAAGATCTTAACATGTGATAAGCAAAGCACATTTTAACCTAAAAGTCCGAGTGTTACAACCTTGTTTTTGTTGTAACACCCTGTGCACAACCTTTTGGCCTTGAAGTCAGTTGCAATAAAATGAAGAAGTCAAAAAGAAAAGGAAAAATAACCTCTTAAAAGAAGACACCCTCCTGTCCTGCTGCCTGAGTGTTGATGCCACAGAATGAGTCACGTTGGAAAACTTGGTGTTGATCTGAGTGTGTGCACTGTTCTGAGCAAGATCCGTCATCCAAACCTCCTGCTCCAAGCCCTAGGGCTGCTGGGATCCAGGTATCATTCCCTGGATAATGCAGTTATCTCTGCCAGAGCCTTCAAAATGTCACCTGCTGAACAAAATTACTCTTGCCCAGGCTCTGCTCTCCCTCATGGGCTGAAAGTGATCACTTATGGGCCTCATACAATTCACTGGATTATTTAGGAGGGGTTTTACCTATATTTTACGTCTCCTCCCATTACAACCTTCCTTTGTAGCAAGTTTGATTTCTTTGTCAGTGCCACACACAACCCGACCCGTTTTCCTAAGAGCTGTTCTCCACTTTTAGCATCCAAACGCTGCTGAGGCTCCTTTGTAAACGAATGACACGCATTTAAAATACCTTTGTAATAATAAATACCACATGAACATATGTATCAAGCAAAGGATTTCAATTTTGATGACACTTGCTTCTCAAGAACAGACATTCTGGAAGAAAAAAATGTTGCCAGCCCCAAATTGATTGACATTTGTTTACTTAACTCTCTCTTCTTGAAAGTCTGCACACCTATTTCAACCTTGAACAGTTTCCAACTGTGGTATACTGGAACATTTTTTCATTTATTAAGTTCAGTGTTGCCAACCCAAACAAAGAGTAATCAGTGATGATCCAAGCAGACCAAGCTGTCTAGCACCATACAATGTATCTGCATGCTAATTTTCAAATTCCCTCACATTTCCAGAGAACTAATGGGATCATTTTCATTCTGTTACAGCAACTCAACAGTTACTGAATCACCATCTGTGTTTTCGTTAACCTGAATCAGATATAAATTCTGTTATTGCAAGGTAGAGCAGCTTGTTTAATGATTCTTAATCTTTTCTTTAATTAAATCATGCAGCCAACCTGAAAAATCTATCTTAATGCAAATTAGGAGCTTTTTTGGCATTCGCTTACAGTAATGCACTAATAAGGTTAATTTATGAAGGTTCTCTTCCAGTCTGTACAGATGATATTTGTTCGCTGCATATTTTTAGCATATTGTCCCTTTTTGTAATATTTAAAAAAATAATAATAAAAAACTGCTTATTTTCACCCGCACAAAAGAGGGAGGCTGCGATCTGCTTATTGTTTATTAGAAAGTTAGAGCACAGAAAATGAAAATCAGCCTCTCCCATCTGCGAGTATCAGGCTATGAGGATGCAAAGGCACAATTCGGGAGCCTATTGAATTAAAGGGCTTTGGCCGAGCACTTTCCTGCCTTTGGCTGCTGGAGATCAGGTCCCTGCTCTGACAATCATCCTGAAGATATCAGGGGAGATAGCTTGTCTAAAACCTCCTTTTGTCTTTTTCCTTCTTTTATAAATTTTTTTTTCTTGTAGGTGTGAAGGAATAGTTTAAAGAGTAAATAATTCTCGTTAAATAAGCCTGAATACATTTCTCAGTTGCACAATTGCTTCAGCTCTGGGCTCTGATGATCTCAGTCAAGAAAATCTCTGTCTTTGTGAGCATTCCTCCCAACTACAAAATGACTTGAAATCTGTTCAAGTTGCTGAGTAAAGAGTAAGCTTTTTTTTTTCTAAATACTTTTTTTTTTTTTAGTTTATTTTTCAACACCCACTAGTAAATGGGGACAGAGACTGTGAATTTCGACACACGGTCTTTGCTATTTAATTAAAATCACAGAGGCTGGCTGGAAAGTTTTCAGCAAAGACATTTTTTGCATCGGGAGACTGCAGATTCCTGAAATCAGGCATTCTTTTCATAGAAATTTGCCTGTGAGGATAGGAATGATTTGTTTTATTTTACTTTATTTTTCAGTTCTAGGAAAGGACTCCTCAGCTCGGAGCTGTAAAAGTTCATTTCTCCTCGGCAAGAGGATTGCCCAAGTTCAGCAGCATCGAGGGCAGGCTGGTGGGAAGGGGAGATCCTTCTCAACCCCTTCTTTTACCCCCACTCAGCCTTGCCTGACCTCCTTCTTTTCCCTTTCCCTCTTCCCAGCTGGACTCATTCCATGCCTTTTTTAACTCTTTACACAAAAAACGAAGGTTTTGCCCAAGGATGAAGGAACTTAGGGAAGCTGTGAAGCTCTGTGTTTAATCAAAGCAAACAGCACCATGGAACAGCTTTGGGATGGATGATTGAGGGGAACCTTCCTTCAAGTTCCCTGGAAAAAATAACTCCCGCTACCCATGCAATGATTCCTGGCTTTTTAAGGATTCTGATGTGGCTGTTTCGCTCTGATTTTAGGAATATTTTTGCTTTGCCCCTTCTCACACGGTTTTTTGCACCCATGGAATTTAGGAATGGGAATTATTTCATCTTCCTTTTCCCTCCTTCATTTTGGAAAACTGTCTTCCAGCCACTGGAATTTTTTTTCTGTAATATTAGCACAGCAAGAATGACAAGTAATTGTTTTCCTCCCCATTTAATTGTACCTATGTGTTCTTAAGTCTATTACATGCTTCGCTTCATGCTTCACCCACTTTTAAAATATGCAGATAAATGAGGATCAGCAGAAGACTATTTTAGTACAAGCTCAGGGTCTTGTACAACATCTTCTCTAAACGCTGCCTATAAAAAAATTTTTAAAAACCCCAACAAACAAACAACAACAATGAAATAAACCAAAACAAACAAACAAACAAAAAAATTAAAAAGCCACAAAAAACCACCAAAAACTCCAAAGATTAAAATCCTAAAAGAAAATTACTGATTCCAAATTTTGGACTCTTACCTGGGGAAAAATAAAGACAGATCTTTTTTCCTCCGCTTTTTCAGCAACACTTAAAAATATCTGGCCCATTCCCTGGTTCCCTTAACAGTGAGAGAAAATGAATATTTTTTCAATTTCATCCTAAAAAGTGATATTAGGTCAATCCTCCGTGTCTTTTGCTCATCTGTTTTCTCTTAATTTTATTGTTTTCTCTCAATTTGAATCATTTTCCTGCACTTCTCAGAAGGGTGACTGATCTCTGGGGGACAGGGCAATACTTGACAGTGACAATGTTTTCCTTAAATCAAATGACAACATTTTCTCAGGTATTAGAGCAACACTGCCCAAATAACTGAGTTATTAAACTGCCTCCTAATGAAAGTTCTCCCCAAGGAACCCCAAAAATCAGAAACTGAGCTATAGAATCATGAGGATTTTTGTTGTAACACCACGATGAGAAAAATAGGGATGAAGACTGCACTATCCACTGGAGATGTGTCCACCACTGAGGGGGAACAGGAAAGAACATGATCCCATCTGACACTAAAAATCTTGCTGGGTTAATTACCACCTCACTAAGCAGAGAAATGAAGGCAGGGAGGGCATTCTCATGATGACAACCTCTACCCAGTAGCAAGCTTTGCATTTTCCCAAGGCAGAAGACAATTTAGCCCTGACAAATCCAATCAGTGATACTCAGGAGTACCCTCTGGAGCAAAGCTCAAATTTTTGAGGATACACAGGGAAAAAGATGGACTTCAGTAGGTCACCATTAAAATATTTACAATATGGTTTGGCCAGTGCTGAAAGGGCACAGTTGGCCTGAAGTCACATCAAGGTTTTCTGGCATTTGAGCGTTTCCCCAATGGCTTTGTGCAGTAAAGTGTTAAGTTCTCCTGAACATTTTATGTATTTAAGGCAGTAACTTTAAAATAAAAAATTGCAACCTTAGAGCAAAGCTGCTATTTTGAGAATTTTAAGCCATTATTGACTCCTGTCAGATCAGTTTCTAGACTTATTGACTCAAGAAGTAAATATAGACTGAGAGAAAGAGAGGTCAAGTCAATATTTATCTTGCAGATCAATAAATTTTGATACTAACCAAAAATTAGACTCAATACATGCATATATTATATGCAACAAGGTTAGGAGAGATCCATTCAGAAAATTTGTCAATTTGAAATTTCCCCACGGAATCCAACCTTTCGTATTCAATTTCCATTAGAAAGTCTGTCCCTTTAAGGGTGGTTAAGTGGCAGAAATCACAGTTCCACATCATCCAACCAGGTGAGTAACAGTAAAAGGAAAAGGGGAGAAAACGAAGTGAAAAGATGGGAGTTTGGTTATGGTACTGGGAAGAGGCAGGTGATTTATGGAGGCATATGGGGACTAAGGCAATATGGAATGTGATTTATGTAACATTGTACCTACAAGGCTGGTTTGGATGGACCTTGGAACAACCTGGGCTAGTGGAGGGTGTCCCAGCCCACGGCCAGCAGTAGAATGAGATGATCATTAAGGTCCCTTCCAACTCAAACAGTTCCACGATTCTCTGATTCTAAATACGAAGAAAAGATGGAAGAATGTGGAGGTGGATTTACAGCAAGATGTGGCACCAGCTTCTAAAAGGAGGGATCAGGAGTTTCTGAGCTGCAGCAAGTGGGATGCAGCCATGGTGGAAGTTAGGGAGTTTTCTGTTTGGACTGAGTTGATATTTCCTGGTGAAGGGAGAAGCATTTGTAAACTATGTAAAGAATTGAAAAGCCTAAAAAGCAGAAACCGACTAATTTAGTGTTCCATGCTCCTGCTTCACAATAAGACAAGAAAAGGGCAACTTTGTCATCCACAGTCTGGCACAGCATGGGTAGAAATTGCATTTTCCCTTCCCTTCCCCATATTTTTTTCTTTTTTTTTACACTGTTTTTTCCCCTTCTTTTATCCCTTTTTCCTCCTTTTTCCCTCCTTCCTTTTTTCCCTTTTTTTTTTTTTACTCATTTCCCCCCCTTCTTTTTATTTTTTCCTTACTCTTTTTTTCTATTCTTTTTTTTTTTTTCCCCTTCATTTTTCCACCCCTCCCCAAGCTTCTATCACAGCCCAGGATGCATTTGCACCCCAGATAACAGCCGTGACCTCACATTTACATAGCACCTCTCACCCCAAAGGATCTCCAAACGCTTTGCAGATTTAACACAGGCTGCTCTCCACGCTTGGAAATCCCTTCACCTACTGCTGGAGCCCAGTCAGCTCCTGCTGAGAGGAGCAGCACCTGCTGAGCAGCACTCACAGCCCTCCCCAACAACTCAGGGAATGGGGGATGCCTTCCCCTCCAAAAAAAACCTCCTGCAATAATTTAGACAGGCTGAGTGTAATTACCTGGAATTTGGCCAGAGCACTGCAGGTAGAGTGGATACTTTCCCTGGAAAAGCTGGAAGTGTATGACCAGGAGGAAAGGGCATGAAAGTGAGTGAATGTTCCTTGCTTTTTCAAACCACTGTTCTTTTCATCTGGAAAAAATACGTTGTAAAAAATAAAACCTGCATGGCTGTGCAAAACCCTTCCTTGGAGATAATTTCAAAGAGAGTGAAGATGATAAAGTGATATATTAATTGGTAAAATATTATTTCATTTGAAATAAAGTGGTGAATCTCACCAAATTCAGCTCCACAAATGCAGCAAAGCATATTCCTCATCCAGCAAAAAAAGGTGGCATTTGTTTGATTTTGGTTTGATGAATTATTAATTTTATCACAGCTAAGATGACAGCTAATATTAGGACATTGAATTATTAATTTTCAAACGTGGCAATAAAAAAGCAGAACAAACACAAATTGAGACACATTTTAGGTGTGAGGTGACTTGCTTACATAATCTGTGTGAGAAAACAAAACCGCAGAGACAGAGATTTAAACCTTGCCAAGCAACTGCTTTTGCCTTCAAACCTCAGGTATGATTTTTAGCCTTGCTTTAGAAACAGTATTCCTTGACTACTCTAAAGTGCATATTGGATATCATACTCCTTCTGTATTTTCCAGCCAAGTAAGGGTCTCCAGGTAATTTTTCTGGCTGTGGATATAGTTTTTTGGTCCAAGGAATAATAAGGGAATGTGTAAGCTAGGTAGAACATTCATCTTTTTTTTTTTTTCTCCCAGGATGAGCAGGTTGAAAAATACAAGAGAATATTATTTAGTTTATTCTTTTGCTCCTCTTTCCTGCTGTTTTTTTCACCACTGCTTGTCATGTGGCACAGGGTAAATAAGCACTTCAGGGCTTGTTTCCTTAAAACTGTTTCTGTGAGGTTTCAGCCTTAAGAGCCAGCGCAGGATTTATCTGGCTCCACTACTGCCCTACAGGCTAATACTGATTTTCCTGTCAAATGTCTCCTTTGCAAATATTCTTCCTTCCCAACTCTCCAAATGAAGATGGGAGCTTTGAAGTCTTTCTTATTCCATGGCAAAATAGTCAACAAAACATTTCCAAATGTCATACCTTTTTTTTTTTTTTTGAGAAGCAGACACTGGTGCAATGCTGCCCCTGAATGTAGGGTGAAACAAGGATCTGAAAATGAGCACAACTCGTGGCCATCAGGGATGCTGACAAGTGTAGGTGGGTTTTTGAGGGCAGTATTCCCAGGCCAAAGAAGAGAAACAGCTGTCTGTCCCCAAGCCTCATTGGGAATTAATCCAGCTCAAAGCTGGATTAACTTCTATTAGAAAAAAAAAAAGGCCACAAAGTTGTATTCCACTGCCACATATGGCGATTATTTAGACTACAAATATTAGGCAGGGCTAGCTGGTTGGGTATGAAAAAGAGACTGATTTAAATCACTTATTTTTATCCTGCTGACAAAATGGGGTGGGGGAGAAAAGCATCTGTCACCCATCTGAGTTCACAGAGAGGCCGTGGTCGAGGGAGAAGTGCAGGTGGGGCAGGAACATTGCTGGAGTGCCCCGATGGAACACGGTGTGAGAGCCCAGCTGTGTCCAGGAGGGTCTGCTCAAGACCCTGTGGTGAGCCATGAGCTCACCTGGTTGCTGGGAAAGGGATGAGAGATGAGCTGAGATAGGAAAGGAAGGGATGCTGAACACTGAAGGAAGCTGATTTGTCCTCTGATCTGTCTGCCCATCCCAAGCTGGTTATTGCTGCGCTCAGAGCGGGAGGTGAGGGCTCAGAGCTGGAGTACAGGTAAAGTGCGGCTTGCATGGGAGGGTCAAAATGCATAAAATTCTACTCATTCCCACTGAGTGAACCTGTTTATTGCTTAGATAAACTCTGACTTGCTGTGTGCTCCTCTGAGAATTTTAGCAGGGACAAAAGCGTTTAAAGTGTTCAGAAGTTTTTTCAGGTATGACTATGACCTGCAGTGCAGGTGTGGTGGGAGCTAAAGATAACATCTGCTGCAGATACATGAACACTCACAGCAGAATCCCAAACACTGGCTGAACCTTTGGCTGTACATACAGACTTGGATCAAGAGGAGAAGGAGGTTCTTGATGCTCTCCCAAGGAATGGGGCGTATTTGCCAATGTCCCTCTTGCTGAGACATAAAGCTCCTTCCTTAGATTCCTTTTATGATGGACCTCTGCTTTATTCTGCTAACTTTGAAAAGAAACCTCCCCTTTTTTTTCCCCACTGTTTGGCTTTTGTTTGTTTGTTTTCCACTTCAGTGAGGCATCCCATGGTCACACATCTGCCACGGGAAGAGAAGTGATCCAAGGGTGTGTTCCATTCATTCTTGGTTTACATGTACATGCACAACACAACCTTCCCCTCCCCTCCCCGCCATCCAAAAGAGTAGAGTTTACAATAAGTACAAAATCCCAAAATACAGTTGGTCACATCAGAGTGAGTTTCAAGATCTGCCTGACTGTGCCCAACCAAAACCTGAGTCGTCTCCCCTCTGGGTTTGTACACACTGGTGGGCATTGTATTACCCAAAATACCAATATCTGCCATAAAACAACTGTTTTCCTAGTGGATCCCAAAATCCATTTGAAGGCTCTCCTCTCTCTAATAGGAAGAGCCAAAAAGAATTAAGGGATAACCCAGTCTTGCCACCTTTTAAAGGTGATCCTGAGTGTGTGGGTTTGAATTTCTCTGGTTTCACACATTGCTGGTTATGTTGCCTATTATAAAGGATTCAGTAAGACACACTTTCTCCCTGTGGTATTTTATTTTGACACATCTCAAATGAAAATACAGCTCATTATTTTATAAAGAATTCAAATGTGTTGTTACCTGGTTTTCATGCATTAAAATGTGATTCATTTTTTGCTGTAGGTACATGAAAAATCAGAATGAGTCTGTAATGAGCCTATTTAGTTATTTATCTATTTTTTTGGTCATCCAAAAATGGGGCAAATGTCAGGCTTTGTCTTCTTTTAAAATGTGTCCATGTTGAGAATGCCAGTGCTCCCTTGTCTGGCCCTGTTGCATTCTTTATCTTCATGGTTTGGCTCTCAAGAGGCATATTTAAATTGTCATAAATGTAGTAAAACTTTTCAGGGGAAAACATTCAGAGACCTTGTTTATTTAAGTTTTAAAAATATTATTTATCATGCCCCGTAAAACATCATGTATTAATCCTCCAGGGACAGGGCAGCCTTTTCAGATCAGTCATAAGCTGAAACTTTGTACAAGATGCAAATTGGGAGCTTGATTAAATGAAAACTGGTGTTAAGTCTGTGCCTGGTGAAGTTTCTGTAGGCACAGCAGCAATTAATGTGGGGCCAGCTAAGCAAATCTGTTGTGAACACGTTTCATTTCATGCAGTATATATACACATAAAGCATGAAATTTTGGCCCAGGTGGATGTGCCAGTCTGTTGAGATTACCTGATCCAGGAGGTGTTTTAAATTATGGAAACCACAAGAGATCAATACTTCTCCAAACATCTCTGGCACATTGAATGGATTTTTTTTTTTTTCAAAATAATGTATTTCTTTTGCACGGTTTCAACAATATCCAGTCCTCATCTGAAAAAGGAACCCATTTAAGCTTGTGATTAACCAGAACCAACATTGGAGAGGTGGCCTCTGCTCCCCCACGCTTAGATTTCAGTCTTGGAACAGGGTGCAGAGGCTGGATTTAAAGTCTGAATTTTGTTTCATTTGCAGTGGAACGGCAGAGCTGGCAAGCTCAGGCACTACCAGTGCTTTGTGGAAGCTGACATATGAATTTGTTCTACAAATGTGCCAGGGACACACTGATCCAAGAGTTAGATCACTTCCAGAAGACACAGAGTTGGATCTCTGAGCTGACTTCAAATTCTTTATTATTACTATTGAGTAAAATTAAAAATTCTGCATCAAGAAACCAGGTCATTAACGCAGCACTCAGTGATACCCCCTGAAAACGCTCCCACCTTCAAATGGATAAAATGAAATAAATAAATAAGCTAAAATATCCCAATCCTTCAAACAAGGCCTTTGCATCTTGAGGTACCAGACAGGTTTTGGGGGTTTGTGCTGGATTTTGGTGGGACAAAGTGAAGTGAGTTTTGGTTGCAGGAGAGGAGAGAAGGAATATGTGCAGGAAGGATGGAAAGGACAACAAGAAGAAGGAGAAAATAGGTAAGACAGAAAATCTCTTCAGCATTGTGGTGGGCAACCCCTCCAGATTTATTACATGAAAGAACATTTTTAGCTCTTTTTATCTATTTTGTATTTTTTAGAAAGTCTTAATCCTTGTGTATCAGAACACACAGTTCCTTTTCTGCGCTTCTATTAAAGGCCACTAACTTTAAGTTCTGATGTCTTAACTATTTTTATATTCCTGAATCTAACCTGCCAATAGGTGAACATGTTGTTGGAAAAGGAGGTCCCAAGGGAAAGCACCACAAGAAGGAAATATATCAATAAAGAAACACTATTAACTGTGATGTGATATCGTTCATGCTTTATTTCTGAATGGATCAGAGGAAGCCTGCCTGTGACTGCAAAAGGGAAAGGATATGAGAATGAACACTGACAGAAAATATTACATTAAAAAATTCCTACTTCTCTGGGATGAAAATATGTTCCTACAAAAAAAAAAAAAAAACAAAACAACAAAAACAATTATGTGTTGATTTTAAGTACTGTGTGAGAATGAAGGAAATAGGAGCTGCAGAGACCAGGAGGAACAGTATGGTGTGTTCAGGCTCTGATAGTGCTTCACACACCAACAGCCAGAGAGGAGAGTGGAGGGTAAGAAATGGGGAGCTGCTGTATCCTGAGTCATTAACATTGGCCATGTGGTGAGTTCTTCCACAGCATCACTCATTTACTGTCCTGTGGGGAACTGAATGAATTTTTTTCCTGGTAACTCTTCTCCAGTTCCTTTTGTATTTGAAGGTAATGGAAAAAGAAGAGACAGCCCCCATTGACCTGCTAGATCCTGTGGCCTCCAGAAGTCCAAGGACTTTTAAATTAATTTTAAAATTAAATAAACCCACAACATTTTAGACTCCTCTTATTCATCCAAACTATACATACAGTGCAAGATAATGCATTATTTCGCTTTTCATTGGTTTGTCCACACAGTGATATTGAAAACTCTGAGCATCCTTTTCCAATATTATAGGAAAGAAAATCTGTTCTTTAGTTTTCATAGAATCACAGAATGGTTTGGGATGGAAAGGACCTTAAAGCCCATCCAGTCCTACCCTGTGCCATGGGCAGGGACACCTCCCACTATCCCAGGCTGCTCCAAGCCCCATCCAGCCTGGCCTTGGACACTTCCAGGGATCCCCAGCTTCTCTGGGCACCCTGTGCCAGGGCCTCAGCACCAGGAATTTCTTCCTAATATCCCATCTAACCCTGCCCTCTGTCAGTTTGACTCTATTCCTCCTTGTCCTGTCACTACAGGGCCTTGTCCAAAGTCCTTCAAGTAGGCATGGACAAGGAATGGCTGGAAGCTGTCCCATTGCTGGGAGCTCAGGGGACAAGGTAACCATCTCCTTACCAGCCTGTCTCTCCAAAGACAACAAAAAACAACAGAAGTGGCAGAGATGGGGAACAATTTTTCCTTTCATGTAAATTGTAAATTTGTTCCCTTTCCTTTCCTTTTCTTTTTTTTTTTTTTAATTCCTTTTTTTTTACTTTCTTTTGCAGTTGCAAATGTTTTGAGAATCCATCATCTTCCCAGGTTGATGGCAAGGCCCTCGTGATCCAGCTGTGAGTCACCATTCCCAGCTGGGTGGCTCTGAAGAGAGACAAGAAGCTCAGATGTGTCCCTGATTCCCCACCAGCACAGGCCAGGAACATCTGTCTGCTCCTTCCCTTCCTTCAGACGGTCCCAAGGAGGGGGCAGACAGGCAAGTAGGAATATGAAAGGGAAAGGATCAACTGGCCGTGCTATATTAGCCAACTTAAATAATTCCTCTTGGCTGTGGAAACAGTCTTCCCATCCAAAGCTGCTTTTTTTTTTTTCCCTTTCCTTTATATTTTTTTCCCAAACAGGAACAATTTATTTCCACTTTTGGGCAGGTTTCTTGGCCAAGGGCGAGCTCTCCCCACTGCCTCTCATGAGCTGCTTCCCAGTGCCCCCCAAGTGACCTTAGAAAGTGCCTCAGGGACCCAACTTTAGTGAATAGCAAAATCAAAATATGCAAATCGAGCTTGGATTATCACATATATAATCATGCAAACATTTTTCCTGCACTACTGCCTGTGCCCAGCTTCCTGCCCTACTGCTCTGAGTGCCTCAGCACTGTCTATAGCTGTTGAGCTGAAGCACCCGGGGATGGCTCCTGAAGCAGGAAGAGAGTTCAATCTGCAGGATGGTTTTTCCAGACACTTTCTTTCTCATTCCCCACAAGATAGTTGCTATTCCTCCGGATTTCACTGTTATAATTTGGATGTGTCTACTTCAGAGGGAAGAGGAGATAAATGCCTCGTTCAGCCTCTTCAGTCCACTCTAGTTCTATTTTAGTTTGAGGAGCCTGTGCTACTTCGAGAGTGGGAGCAATTCCTGCCAATAACTCAATCTTTCTGTAAAGTTCGGCATCTCATGCTGGGGAAAAAAAGTGGAAAGTAAAACTACGCTAGGCAGTGCAGGGAGCGGAGTCCTGGAGTCAGGTTTAGGTGACAAAAAGTGTGCATCCTGAATCCCAGAATGGTTTGGGTTGGAAGAGACCTTAAAGATCATCATGTTCCACCCCCTGCCATGGGCAGGGACACCTTCCACTGTCCCAGGTTGCTCCAAACCCCATCCAACCTGGCCTTGGGCACTGCCAGGGATCCAGGGGCAGCCACAGCTGCTCTGGGCACGCTGTGCCAGGGCCTCCCCACCCTCATAGGGAACAATTCCTTCAAGGTAGTAATGATGAAGTTTACTTGGGCATTTTATCTCTATATTTTTAATGCTCTATGAAGTATTTTGAGGCATATAAAATTAGCAAAAACCCGAACTCTATCTATTAAAAAAATCCATTAAAAATTTCCATTTTAAACTTGTAAGGAAAAAAACCTAAACTTTTGCAAGTAATGCATTTTTACAAAATTTCTTATATAGTTTGGCTCAATTTTTTTTATGCAGTCTGAAGAAATGATCGATTTTCAATGTTGAGCCTTCTGTCTAAGCCCACAGGAAAGCACTCCCTGTGCTATCCCAGTGTGTATGTGAGATGGGAGCATCCTGTGGGCTGAGGAGCAAGTGGAGAGGAAGTGTCATCCACAATATCTGAACAATGAACAGAGCACCTTCCCACAAAGTCAGTTATCCTTTCCAAACAACCATCAGGGATGCTCAGGAGCCAGATGTTGGCACTGTGATATTGTGGTATTAATCTAAAGGGAAGGTTGAATTCTTTTTTTTTTTAATGTTTGAATTTTTGAAGACTAAGTTGGATATTTTCAACATAGTTGATAGAAGAGAGACATATTCCCAAAGCCCAAATATTCCTGTTTCTTTCAAACTCAGTAATTTTTTTCTGGACAAAGCATGAAATGTAAAACCCACTGTGAATCTCAGAATATTTGATTTGAGGTAAAGCACCACATCAGCTGATGTTTTAAAAAATATACATGCCTCAGAAATTATACATCCACCTGTGTGGATTGGGCTTGGAATAACCTGGTCTAGTGGAAAGGTGGCAGTGGTAGGAATCGTGGAACCGTTTGGGTAGGAAAGAATCTTAAAGCCCACCCCATCCCACCCCTGCCATGGGCAGGGACACCTTCCACTATCCCAGGTTTCTCCAAGCCCTGTTCAACCTGGCCTTGGACACCTGCAGGTGTTCACTTAAATTAATGTTTTATAACTGTATTAGCCTCTGTGCTCATTCAGAGACGTTGCTTATTCATCCAGTTGGTCATACAAAATTACTTTTATCATAATGCTGGAGAAATAATTGTCTTACCTCTCTTAGGACATGCTGGAGGGTTTATTCTCCCTTTGCTATCTAAGTAGTTATAAATCCTCATGCATTGAGAACAGAATAGACTTTTTATGCCTAGAAATTCCTTACGATTTCTAAGCTATTATCCCCAAATCCTAATTAACCATTATTAAAAATAACGTGTCCTTTTTAGAATGTGCGATATAGCAGCACGATAAGATACGAGGTGAAAATCCCAAATATCACATAGTGTAATTTTGCTGCTTTACTTTTCCTCTTTTATTAGAGATTTCTAACATACTGCTGCATTTCCATTCCAAGTGGCAAGATTCAATAGTATATATTTTGCAAACTGCCAAAACAGAGCCATTGGATTTAGTTTTCTAATAATCAAACAACCGTATAACGTGCCTGTACATGTCAGGGACTGAAGAAAGCAAATTTATACACAACACCGTGTATTTTGTGGATAGTGATAACCCACCCAAATCTAATTTAATCAAATATTTAAAGAGGTAATAATTAATTTTTAAAGAATTGAAGTGAACCGTAACTAGGAAGAAATGTTATTGTTTATTTTTAATGCCAGAACAGTATTCCTGATGCATTTTTAATATTTCATTAAGGCAGTAACTTTCATACTCTATTTTTTCAAGTTTTTGTATCTCAGTGATACTTTTTTCCTTGAACAAACGTGAAATATTGTAGGCAAACTTAAGGCTTGAACTGATACATTCTTTGAGGATCTTTTGTCATAACTAATTAAACACAACCAGAAGTATTTTTAAACAAGCTAAGACACAACACCTGGTTGGGAGCCAGGCGAGGGCTTCTTTTTTTAGCTTGTGACTGTGTCCTTCCCATCAGATATAACTTTCTATCCTCTCTTTTGAGCTATTATTCATAATTCTTACTTTTTAGGAGAGGTATTTGCAAGCAGGGTTCTAAACCCCACCACCCCCTGTGCTCTCCAGAGCTCCAAACTGCTTTGTATTGGTCTTTTGTTTTTTTGATGAAGTGTCTCTCACATTTTGAGCCTTTTATACTCCAAACTGTGGAAGGCTTGTTTATTGCACTCTGGCTCCAGCCCTAGTTAAAGGTGTGAACTACCAAAGTGGAAGGGGGCACATGCACATTAACACTGCTGTGGAAAACATCGCCTGACAGATGGGTGCATGTTAAATGGATGTTGGAAGGAAGGTGTTTGCAATAAAAATCTTGAGTATGGCATCAGAGGTAGACCACACACCATTTTCCAGCTTTATGTCTGCATTATATAAGGGTCAAGCTTGTTATAGTCCCTGTGCTTTTTTACTGTCACAGACTTTGCTCTGCTGCTCTCAACAGCTTTGACAAGAAGGTGAAGTATCAGGGTTCAAATGCCACATATAAGTAGTTCTATCTGAATTCATACATACCCAGACATATTTCTAGTTGATATTTCACAGTAATATCTCCAAAGAAGGGCAGTGGAGCTGGGGAAGGGTCTGGAGCACCAGGAGCAGCTGAGGGAGCTGGGAGGGCTCAGCCTGGAGAAAAGGAGGCTCAGGGAGGTTCTTCTCACTCTCCACAACTCCCTGACAGGAGGGTGCAGCCAGGTGGGGGTTCATCTCTTCTCAGTATCAAGCAATAGGACAAGAGGAATGACCTCAAGTTGCATAAAGGGAGGTTTAGGTTGGATATCAGGGAAAATTTCTTCACTGAAAGGGTTGTCCAGCCCTGGCACAGCTGCCCAGGTCAGGAGTGGAATCCCCATCCCCAGAGGAATTTAAAATGTGTGTGGATGTGACAGTGAGGGACATGGTCTAATGGTGAGCTTGATGATCTTAAAGATCTTTTCAACCTGATTCAATGAAATATTAATAATTTTGCTTTTATTGTAAAAATACAGCTATTTCCAAGGGTCTGTTCAGGAGCCTGAGGATCTGAGAAGCTGTGGTATAAATTTTCAGTTCATTCAGTGAAAATGTGAAAAATGGTCTAAGGATAAGCCAAGTTTCTCCAGTTTCAGTTACCAGTTCTTGATCTGTGGAGGATGAAGGAGATGTTCTTTACATCACCCAGTTACAGAACTGGGAATTTGACGTGCAGATCTTTCCTTGTTTGTGAAAATATGTCTCTGAACAACCCTGAGAGCTGAAGTGTTGAAATCCTGGCTGAGAATATATATCCAGGATTAGGTACAGCCAACTTCAGTGGGAATAGTCATCTGGGATTTCTTAAACACTCTTCTGGTTGGAAACTTCATTATAGAAGTTCTTTCTTTCTTTTTATTTTTCCCCCCCCAAGGTATTGTTGTCAAATGCTTTGTGCCTGAAGATCTTTCTTTCCCATAACTGAACTTTTCCTAACTCAGTGTGCAAGGAACTTGAATGGGAGCATGGTAGGGAAGAGGAGATTTAGGCAAGAAGATCTCTCCTTATCTGACACGAAGTTGATGGATCCCTTAGCTGTTCCCTGGACGGAAAATAAGATTTTGCAAGCAGAGAATTGTATTGTCTATATTTTTGCTCTTTTCCCAAAATATTTTTGGCTAAACCATCTCCTTCCTACACAAGGAAATTTTGCACCCTCTACCTTAGATGAACTGTTTTTTTCTTTATGTATGGAACTCTTTTTTAAACTGAGTTCATAACTCCTCTTTCTGTTTGCTTCTCTGCATTTTCAAATATCTAGTCCAGGAATCCTTTCACCTGAAAAGTACCAAGAGAAAACCCAAACACATGAATAACAGCTATGTACAGTTTACAACTTGTAGATTTGAATTTGTTTACATAAATTTGCAAATCTGAGAGGATCTGTGAGAAGGCTGCAGGCAGGGAACACAAGAAAGTCTCAGCTTATTTGTGTGCTCTAAGTTTGCTTGGCTTTATGGAGACCTCCTTATGAGTGGTCCTTGTGCCATGACAGTGGATGGTTTATAAGGTCTTAAAAGCGCCCTGGCTTGATGGAAAAGAGGGCAAATTCTTCCTTCAAAACTTTCAAATTGGATAGAAGCATTTGAAGCCACACAACTGGAATATGAACGTTCACACCCACTGTACCAATGGTTCAAAAATCCTGTCTTCTCCCTCAGGCCCAGCTCCAGCAAGCACTTACACACATACTTAACTTTATGCACACGAGTAATCCCATTGATTTAATGGGATTATTCCCATATGTGTAGTTACACACACATAAGTGTTTGCAGGATTTGGGGTCTATTTCTCTCGCAGTGATTTGAAACCTATGGTAGAAAATGCTGTATGCAAGGCAGGTATTGCTTAATGGACAAACATTAAACCTGAATTTTTCTGCTGAAATCAATGGGGCTGTGCCAGTTTGTCCTGTCCTTTTCTGCGTATAGTCTGCACTCTCTAAATGCAACACATTTTGACTGTCACAGCATAGAAAGAGCAATAGAAAGATAATTACAAGCAAAAATATCACCAGCAGAAATTCTCCATGTCTAGAGGTTGCTCTATTCCAAATCTTGATTTAAAATTTGGATTTCATTTAGAAAATGTTCAGATGTGTACAAAATATTCTCCTTCATAATGAAATAACTTGTAGCTGCTTCAGCTCTGAAGAAGAGGTTCACCTTTCAAGTGTTTAGTTACTGAAACTGATAACCACGCAAATGTATAGGAGAAAAGTATTTCCAGGAAAAAATGTGTATAAATCTGGGTGCTTGCATGCAGGCCAACGTGCATGTACAGGATAAGCACTACAAAAAAAATCCTCCAACCAACTTTTTAAAAAATAACTGAACTTACCCTTGCCTCTGACTTGGAGAGTTTACTTTTAATTTGAAATTCTGCAGCCAAGATATTATTTAAAAATTTAAGGCAAGTAACCATCTGCCATAAATGATAGAAATGGAGTATAAATAAAATAGTGCTTGTAGTATTCCGATGGAAATCACATGCCAAATGCTTCCACGGCCGAGGCAGCAGGAATACTTTCAGATGTCAGGAACAAAGGCAGAGAAAGGAGTTGCTTTGGCCAGGACATGTTTTGCTGTGCATGGTGTATCTTGTTGGCTGTCCTGAAAGACAACATTATTAAGCAATTTGGGCTGGAGCATCATTATGCCCCATGAAGAATTTAAGGAAGATCTTGACTTGAGCGTGCTGCAAGAGGAGTCCTGCTGTGCCATTTGGTGTAAAAGGATAATCAGTCTTATACCACTGGCACACTGGAACACCTAATGGGATATGCCGGGCATCGATGTTCAAGGTTTTATATAAGGTAACAGCTGCCTTGGTCAGGCAGTTAATTAAATGTGTTAATTTTCCATACAAGCAG
Organism: Corvus cornix cornix; assembly: GCF_000738735.6. NCBI lineage: Eukaryota > Metazoa > Chordata > Aves > Passeriformes > Corvidae > Corvus > Corvus cornix. The sequence continues at coordinate 3,015,452 of NC_046337.1, read as the reverse complement.
CAGTAGTGACAACAGATCCGAGTGGGATTTTATGACATTTCAGGGTTCCCTTATGTGATCACAGCGATGGATCGCACCCACATCATCCTTCACATCCCTGTGCTGAACGACGCTGCCTTCCCCCTTTGGACATGGGGAAATTTGGAAATTCACTCTTTGACTCCATGAATATTAGAGCAATGGTAATGCTCTGGTACCACTTACTGCATACTGCCAGTTGTCCCAACTCCAGTCTTGAAAAACTGTTTGGGCTTATTCCCACACTGATATTGGTTTAGTCAGAGATGTAGCAATTCATTTACAAGGCAAAAGTGCTTTTTATTTTCTCCCTCCTATCTTACATTCCTTATTAGAAATGTTTAATGAGCAGATATGTAGCCTGGAAATAAAGCAGTGTGATATTTTTGAATAGATAGTGTGTTCTTTAGATGTAGAATTACAGAAAATTATCTCCTTGTTCTTGATAGTTTGGCTCGTACAACGTTGCAGGATGACAAATTCAACCTTTTCTGTACGTTATTACTTTCATAACATGATAATAACTCAAATGCATCAAGAAAGCGAAGGTAAATGGGGACAATTCGTGAAAAGGACTAGGAGAACATATTTAGAAGTAATGGTCTGACAAATATGCAGACTGAATAATATAAATGAACTGAACAAGTTTCCTCCCCACCAACTGGATAATACAGTGTGAAGGAAAGTGGAAGAAATGCAAAATGCCAAGTTAGGCATGTGAGGACTGACCAAAAATGAGTCACACTCCCACGCTTTTGGCTCACAATTCTAAATATTTGTTTTTAGTTGATTGGGTAGCCACTAAAAGTATATGGTAAGCTTTGTTTGAATTTGATCTGTCACTTTTTTTTGATGGGTGACAATGATTTTATGACATATGTCACATTGTGTCACATCACTCACAACACATCAAGTCACGCTCTATCCCATCATTTCTGAAGGCAATAATGCCACTCAACACGACATGACGTGACAAGATGTAACGCAACTCAGCGGCTGAAAAAATAAAGGGAAACTTTTGTAGGTGTGACATGGATCCCCAAAATTACATTGGAATGAGCCTTGGGAAGATCCCAGGAGTTAAGTTTGCAAAATGGGGCAGCTGACTGACTTCTGTCCTCGTGAAGGTGGGCTCTGAGTTAGTCGGTGTAGAGAGGCAGTGAGTAGTTACTCTAATCATGGTGGGAGTCTGTTGTTAGGCTTGGTGATAAAAGTGAGTTCTTCAAGAAAAACTTGCTGGAAAGATGAGCCTTACGCCTGAAATGTAACAAGACTGGAACTGTCTCTGACCTGAAAGGCTGCATGTCTTTATGTGTCTTAGAGCTTTCAAAATTTCTGAAACCTCAGGGGATGTCCTAAGCATAAACATTACTTTAAGCCAGGATTTAGCTGGATGTGGTCTTCTAACATATTTCAAACAAAGATGGCTGCAATCTTTACGAGTTCTGCCCTTGTTTTCTAACAACTATCTCCTTTCCTGTGTTATCTCCGTTCTAGTGTTTGTGTTGTATATGGTGTCTTATCTCTTCTTATTAACTGCAGCAAACTATATCCATGTGCACACACAAAGGACCTTCAGCTCCATCAACAGCAGGATATTTCCATTTCAACACACCACTTAAGCACAAAATGTGAAGTTCCCCCAATGTTTGAAGATTTCACTGGAAGATCCTGAATTCCTTAGCTCACAGGATTGCACCAGAGATGTTTTTAAAGGTAAGGTAAACTTCTTTAGTCACGTGCATAACCAAAGATCAGGTTCTTGCTAATCCAAAGCTACACTTGGCTCATCAGCCCCATTAATCATTAGGTTTTGTGCACTGCTTGGTTAGTGGAGCCTCTGAACACAGTTTATCTGCATATCGCAAAATCAGGGCTGGAAGTCCCATCCCTGGAAGTGTCCAAGACCAGGCTGGACAGGGCTTGGACCAACCTGGGATAGTGGAAGGTGTCCCTGCCCATGGCAGGGGGTTGGAATGAGATAGTCTCACTCTTAGGTTGGTGAGTACTGACATGATGTCCAAAAGGCTGCTTGTGGCTCTGAAGTCAAACAGAAAGATGGACTTTGCTTTCTGAACTTTTGCACCGCCCTCTTTTCTTGATTTCATGTTAATGAGATTCTTGTATAACCTTTATTGTTCTTCAGGTCTGATTTTCTCCATTAATTATCTTGGAAATCGTCCTTGATGTCTGGAGTTTTCATTATGCTCTAGGGCAGATGAGAACTGAGCTGAGTAACACCCACCCCCCTTTCCTTGGTGCTATTTTCCCATTGGAAAAAACTCCTGCAGTTCTCTACCTTTCTTTTCAAAATGCTGCTAACTTACAGACTGAATAACTTGAGATTCTTCCACCTTTCCTGCACACACCAACGAGGAACTCGTGTAAATTCTCACTTTATTACCACACCTGTTAGCAATCACTGCTGCAACCTAGGTGTGAAAAAATGAGGCTGTCCTATACCTAGTCAGAAACCCATCCCAGGCTCGGTGTTAGTGCATCACCACTGCTATAAAACAGACACAACTACTTTGGTGACATTCACTGTTACTGTACGTTGACAAGTTCCCATTTAATTTACTACATATGGTTCCACGTCTCCATAGCTACTCTCGTGAATTCATTATTCATTAAATAAGTGATGAATTTACTTAAATATTGCGGCCACATGGCCGACACAAATGCATTCTAATATTATTAACACGTTGCCAACTTGCAACTCTTCGAAGTCTGAGTAAATGTTTTGACAAGAAGAGGCAGCAAGAACAAATAAGTAGTAGCAGCCTAGATTAAGTTCAGCCATAGTTCTAACAGCTTTAAAGTCTTAACAGTGTTTTCACTGGGGCAGTACCAGATAAATTGCTCTTATGTGTGCATACAAGAGACTAAAATTCCTTTGAAAGTTTATAATTTCTCATGGGAAAACACAACATAAAAGTTACTTTTACTCATAGAAAAACAACACCATATTTTCCTGTCAACCTTTGCTGTTGGGAATTTCAAACTTTTTGCATTTTTTCCCTGTGATTCGTTGTCGACCCAAGGGACAGGCGTTTACAACATAATTTACTTTCAGCGTGTCTCTGTAAATCATTGTAATACTATCTATGGTTAGTGGAAAAAAAAAGCAGCACTCTCCAGTTGGACCAACAAACCACTTTTCCAAGACTTCAACAGCAAAGCAAAACCCCCCATTTCAGCAGGGCAGCACTGACACTGTGAGATACACAAAAGAAATGTATTTTATGAGGGCTTTTATATGAATTTTTGTATTTAGAGGTTGTAGTAGTTACTGGGAAATATCTATTGAACTGTGTTTTCTTGCAGCAAAATGTTCAGAACGTGTGGAGTATAAAATGTATCTTGGTGGGAGAATTCTGGTGCAAAAAGAAAACCACTGATATTTCCTTTTTGGAAATGTCAATATATTTTTCCTACTGGTCTTAAGGCCTGTTGTTGTCACTGCTGTTGCACAGGCTTAACAGTGTTGTCAGAGGTGAGGTACTTTAAGCACAGGCTGCCATAAAAAAGCTGGAAACCTGTAGAGCCTTTCAGCCTCACTTTTTGAGACTGCTGCTAATATCAAGGCTCATTCAGTTTTACATTAGAACTTGATGACTTGCACATTGGTTGAACCTTCACCTTTTACAACCTTAATGGGGATTTATTAGCTATTTCACAGTGTGTAAATTTGAATCTAGGTCAGATGAGGAAGAAAAATAGGGCAAATCTGGGCCTTAAGTATAACCTGCATATAATATATCAGGATAAAAAAAAAAGGTGCAAAATTAAACAGATGATTAAAAGTGTCTAGAGCAGGCAGAGTTTGAAAAAAGAGCTTGATAAATTAGGGGTGTATGCAGGATTTTTTTTTATTTTTTGAGTTCAAACTCAGGTGACTGGTGAAAGTCTGGTTTCCACACAAATTCAGCAGATTAAGGAGTTAAAATAGCTTGTTAACCTGTTTCTGCTAACTGCTCGCAACAGGAAATGTAACACAGGTGTGTTTGATATTCACAAGATTAAAGCTTTTGTCTACCATCAAATGTTCACCACATTAAAGTCGTTTTAATGAGGTATTGGGAGATAATGAATGTAAGCCTCTAATTCACTGCAGAAGAGACAGCCTGCCCCTGCTCTGACCCTGCTGCAGCCAGGTATCCAAACCAACAGATTAGTCACACTTACACCAAAAGATGTGTGCAGAATGGAACAGCCACTACCTGCTGCTGTCCTGCCCTGCTAAAAATGCTTCTGGTTCAGGTGCCTCGCATTATCTGAAGCCTGACACCAGATACTCCCCATGTGAAGGTACCCATCCCTTACCAACTCCTTCAGGAAGATTATCTGGAGGGGAAAAAACATAGCTGGTGTGAGAAGGAAGGATTTTAATAGTGTGTGTGCATGAGGTAGGCAAAACCGGGTACAAATTAATAGTATTAATGTTATTAATGTTATCATTCGTTCTGGTACTTAGTGATGTTCAGAAAGTCAATAGCTGGAGTGAATAAAGGTTGGAAAGGTCTCTGTGGTTCATCCAGGTCTGTACTCACTGCTCAATGAACCCACACCCCCCACTAAGCTAAGGTACACTGCCTGTTTGCTTATTCTTAATAGAATAAGCTCCAAATAAAAATAAAATTAAGATCCTGAAAGGTTCTCCAAACCAGATTTATTTTGGCATGCATATGCAGGAAACTATGTACTGTAGCAAGTTTTAAATACTGTATTTGGACACTAATTCTCAACTGCCGTCATCAGTTTGCTGACAGCCATCTGCTTGGACCCTGCTCCTTCCTCCCGTTCAGCACCGTTAAAGTAAAATATTGACAGAAACAACTTCTGCAGCAAAAGTGGAAAAGTTAATAACATAACTGAAGTCACACAGGATTTTTCTCTAATGTTCTGGAGCTCTCCTACAATTTCGTTTTACTCATGCCTTAATTTAGAAGTGTCCCGCCCCGGCTTAAAAATAGGCCGTTGTGTAGCCAGCTATCTATAGATGGCACAGGTTCCTGAGGAGAGATCTATAGCTGCAAGTGCCTCCTGTACAGTTTATGTGTCTTCACATAATGAGTAATACACATGCTCCTGGAGGAGCTGACACACCGGGCGGGATGTTGTCAGTCAGAGCTGGGAAAAGAAGTCATCACAGTAAGGTTGTCACCGTGGCTGCCAAAACCTGCTACAACACAAGCAGCAGATTGATAGAATTCAAATTTACCTGCAGAAACATTTTGAGCAGTGATGTAGGGAGCCTATGCAATCCTTTACATCAGTGCACACTGCTGGCTCGGAGCTCTTGCGGGTGCCTGGACACTTCCAGAATGATCCTCAGCCACCTTGGGCTGAGATTTTTTTGTTCTGCATATGCCTTGTGAAGTTCCCCACCTTAATGAGTCTGAGATGCTCCAGTTCAGCACAGAGCAAGCTCTACCTTCAGCTCTTTGTGTGGAATGTCATTAAAGCTCTTGCTCAGGTCGTAGGGCAATGCACAATAAAAGACTTTGCCGCTAATTATTTCAAAAAGGAAAGTGAACATGAGCTCATGTACACACACACATGCAGATATACATTCACATAAATAATTTATTTGTCATACCTATTTATAATACATGAATCTTTTATGTTTTATGGTGATACCATTGCAGTTTGCAGATTTACATCTCTTATTAAATTCCCCACACAACAAAACACAGTACTGTGGAAATATATAGCCCTACAAACTGATTCCAGATTTCTAATCCAAGTGGTCTCACTGTCTGCAATATTCCTTCCTAAATTGTGCCATTACATCCCACAAATCGACTTGCAATGAAAGGTAATTTCTTTTTATTCTCTTACAGCTCTGTGGGAGAAAGGAAGAAAGAATCCATCCCCCAAAGAACGACACAAGAGTTTCCAGGCTGAACTCTCTAACACACACAGCCTCCACTGTGCTTCTGCAGACACAGACCCACCAGCCCTGTGAGATATGTGTTTACTGTGTTGAAGAGATGAGCAGTAGAATTAGTGGAGAGAGTAAAGCCTTTGGGCAGACGAAAAAAATTCTAAAAAATACAGTTTCCAAGCAGGAAATTTGATGAGTGACACCGAGAGCTTGGCAGAAGCTGAAAACTGCATGCAAAGACAATGCCTCAGTGTCATCCCAACACGTGAAAAGAGGAACAATGCATATTTTTGAGAGATGTTTTATATATTTGACCTGGGTTTTATTTCCCCCTCCCCCTCCCTTGAGAAAAAATAAATCAATCTGTTCCACCACCCTGAGAGAGTGCATTGACTCCCACTTCTTGCCTGGTGCACAGCCCTCAGGTCAGTGTGTAGGTGAGGGAGGTGAGCCCAAGCACTCTCCATGCTGGGAGGAGGGGTGAGAAGCTTCTTCTCCTCTCCTGTTCACTTCTGTCTTCCCTGTCCACAGGTTCCTCCCTCACTTTGTGATAACCTTCCCAAAATTTCTTTTGAAGTGCTCCACGACTGGCCTCCAAGTGGTCAATGACTCCAAATCCCTTTACAGACTCCACATCTCAGGTGAAACACATAGCCACAAGTCCCCGCCCTACACTACTTGAAGCCCCATAGAAATTGGTTTTTTTCTATAAGCAGTTCTCTAGACTGAGAGGTGAGGGTTCACTGCTAAAATAGGTATTATTTTAAACAGCCTGACACATGTGTGGTGAGGATGGCTTACCAGCCTCACCAGGCTACCCTGCAGCTTCTCTTTTATGGTCTGGAACTGGAGGTGCTGATGCATCCTCAGAAAGCCACAGGCAGAAACCACACAAAGAAATTAAAGATGAGATAGGGAGAGGCAGGAGGAAACGTTCCCGCTCATTTTCTCCTGAGTGTTCTTCTGAGGGTAAAGCCAGCAGGACCTCCTGCACAGGTCCATGAGTTTCCAGAAGGACCTTTGAAAGTTTATGTCTGTTTTCCAAAGGAAAAAAACACCATCAAACCCAAAGCATGGAAAAATACTCAGTAAAACCAAGCAAGACAGGAAAACTTTGCAAAGACATTGCTGTTCTTTACTCCGCCATTTTCTCCTGCTCTCCATCTAGAAGGGAGAAGTAACAGAGACCCAACACAGCTTTGCTGCCTCTATGCACATTGGTGGAAGGCTGTAATATTTTCTCAAATAAAAGCCCTGCAAAATGTGGTAACACTTAGCTCCACATGTTAAAGAAGGTACTTCCTAGCTCCGTTCCCACTAGCTCTGTCTGCTTCCGTGCTGTGCAGCTCCTTGTGACTGTGCAGCCAGGAGGTGACTTTTTTCAAAGTTCAGCCATTTAGAACATTCAGATATTTTAGAGCTGGATAGAACACTGAGATATTTCAGGAGTCACAGCGATTTCTGAGACACTTTGGACTGAAGCTGGCATTTGTTGGCTTGAACGGAACTATTTATTTTAATTTGCAAAGCAATGTAGAACCAGGGCTCTAGTGATCAAAATCCATGTGTGATGAGGGACATGTTGCAACTTATTTTGCATTTGTAGCATCTTTAATGCAAATGACTCTAAGGTTCCTGAATATTTGACATGAGGATGTATTTATTGAAGTGTTAATAGAACACCAATGAGTATTGTTGTAGCAGGCAGACACACTATTAAAGGGTTTATAGCAAACAAACAAGCTTTCAGAATTGGGTTAGAAACCTGATTTACCTGCAGGTAAATAACACAATGAAGAGATAAAATATCAAGTGAATATCAAAGAGAAGTGTTCAAGGCCAGGTTGGATGGGGTTTGGAGCAACCTGATCTAGCACAAGGTGTTGGAACAAAGATGGTCATTAAGGTCCATCCCAAACCAAACAATTCTCTGATTCTATGGTTCTATCATACATTTGGGATAATTAAAGAAAAAGAAAATCTCTTGGGCATCTTATAAACAAGTCAGAATAGGAAAAATCTTGTTGCCTGCTGCGGTGTGGTGACGTCAGAGAGATTTGGACGCTCTGTGTGTCCATCAGAGCTGCTCCTGAGGGGCAAAAGGCACCAGTCAATGTGCAGTTGCAGCCAGGGCCTGCTGGGGAGATTCCTTGCTGTAAAACACTGGCCATGAGTCCAATGCAAAAGCTGGAAAAGAAGAGGAAAATCACTGAAGGTCTTTTCTATATATACTTCCCAGGGAAGAGGAGCACCGTAACACAAACTGCTGCTTGCTTTGGTGTCTCTGCTGCCAGCATTTGTGTCAGCTGAGCCTTCCAAGCTGACAGCTGACGTCACCAGCGAACCTACAAGATTTCCACGAGTAAAGTGTCACAGAAGAGAACATCTCTTTTCCCAGCAAACCCAATCCCTCTCCCTGACTGGCATATGTGAGAAATGTTCTGTGTAGCCTTCTCTAATAGTGAGGTCACACCTTCCTTTAATGAGTCTTCCTAAAAGTTTACAGCAAGTCTCCTCAGTGACACAGGTAGGGTTTCATTGCTCTCCAGCTGGGGCTGTCATTATCAGAGGACGGGGTTCCAATTTCTGATTAATGAAAATTATAATTATGTACAGATAAAGGGGAGGGAGAGAGAAATGTTTCCATGTTACTTTAAACAAAGAAGAGTTAAGGCCTTATCTTAACTATGCATTGGCACTGCAATGCGAAATGGTCATGCAAAATTAATTTTTAATGTGTTCAATTTATATTAAAAATTTCTGCAAGTGTGTGAATTTTTTTTTTCTAAGGCTGGAGTGCTACTTCATTTACAATATTCCCTGAAGGTGTTTTTTTTTTTAAAGAGACTCTTAAACTGAAGCCATTTTAAGGGTTTTATGAGACATTATGTGAGCTTTCATATGCAAGTTAGTCGTTAAGTACCAGATATTATATTCTGTAATATGCTTAAGTGATATTAGAGGCTGTATATAGCCTGCAGTAATGGCTATTGCTGCTTTTTTAATTTATCAAGAAAATGTTGCTTAAATAAGGAGCAAATCAGTGCTTGGGTGTTAGAAAATATAAATGTAAAGGAAGTAACAATATTGTTGTGACATATTTTGGGCTCTCAGCTTCACTGGGAAGCAAAACCAGGGTCTGCTTTCTCCTATTCCTGCTGACACACATGGCAAGTCCCATGTATACCATGCTGGACAAATATAAAAAAGAGAAATTTCACTAAACAGTCATTGCTCCTCATGACTTCATGAGAATTAATATCATGCCACTGCTAACTGGATTTTTTTCTTTCTTTTTTTTTTTAATCATATGATTCCTGGCATTCAAACAAAGTAGCAACTCACATTTGGACTTAAAGGAGTGAAGTGTTTGAATGTTCAGCCTACAAAGGGAAATGTTTTTGTTAAGCTGGATTCACTGGTCAAGCTATAAAAGACAGGATAAAAAAAGTCACAACAAACCAACCCTCACATGGTGAACAAACTTGCTGTTTTTTCTCCTCCCTCCCTCCCTTAAGAGCCAGAGGAAGAAAAAAAGAAAGCTGTAAGCTGACAAGCTTGCAGAAATATAAAAGTCACTTGACTTTGCTTTCAAATGTGCCTCTTGCTCCTTGTCCTGACGCTGAAATAGAGCCCGTCTGTAGTTGTGCTGCAGAGAAGGGGGACTCAGGAGTGTTTTAGACTGACAGCCCTTGGCAATGACACCTCGTGTTGGCCTCAGAGTCCCCCACCTGCCCTGACCCCTGCGTGAGCCCAGCTGACTGTAGAGCTCGCTCTGCTCAAAATATCCCTCCTCTAACCACGGACCCTTCTTCTGTGCCCAGCTGCAAACTCCCGCTCTCAGGCAGGCTTGTGATTGAAGAAATGTATTTCAAATGAAAAATAATCTTTTCCATTTTCTTCCCTTCTCCCAGCTGCTGATTCCCACCCTGATTCCTGTTCTGGAGCTGTGATTAATACTTTTTTTTTTTTTTTTTTTTTTTTAAATCACATCATCCTTCTCTCTCTCTGCTCCTCTCCTCCCCCTCCTCTTCCCAGTCCTCCTCTCACAGCTGTGGATCCTCACTCCTCCTTCCAGTTGCCTCTGCTGCTGTCCCTGCTCTCCTCCCTCCCCTGGCTCACTTAAATATTTCAGAAGAAAGTAATCCAGCTTCATCCAGGCTTTATGGCACTGCCTCTCCTCTTGTCTGCACTTATCCTCTCTCACTGCCTTTGGGAGGAACGAGGCCCTCGGCACCCTCAAATCCCTGGAATCAGCCTCCCTAACGAACCCACTTGCAAACGAGCGTCGAGTTGGGCACCAAACTGGCAATATGGACCCAGCAAGTGCTAGCCAAGGGATCTGAGGGCTCTCTCCATTGAAGAGCAGTTCTGCAGGGAGCACGTGGGGCTCTCCAAAGTGACGCAGCGAAAGCCTGGGATAAACATCTCCAGGCTCCCGCTGCCTGGGCTCCGCCTGCTCGATGACCTCACGTGGAGAGCCTGAAATCCCGGTAATGCCAAAAATCAGGGCTCCAGAGGGATCCTCTTGGCAAGGAGGGGATGGCCAGTGAGCAGCGGGTCTGTGCTCCAGGGGAGAGGAGGTCAGGATGGGGTTAGCCACTTTCCCTTGCAGGATAAGCCCTGCCTTGCACACTTTTTTAACAGTTTATGACTGCTATGAATTCTCTTCATGGACCAAAAAAACTTGGCCCCAGCCTCTTAACTCTACAGTAGCTGTCAGAACCATATATTCACCAGATCACAGAAACATTCCTGCTTTCATCACGAAATGCTCATTGATGGCTCCCCAGTCCAAGCATGAGGAAAACACAGTAGTCCCCGAGGGCAGTGATTCTGGTGTCTCCAGCCCAGGCATGGAGATTTCCTGTGGTTAGAGGACAAGCTGATGTTGTCATCTGCCCATTATCCCTTCATTGAGGGGGCTTTTGACTTTCTCTGGGGATGTCCCTGCTGTGCATTCCCACCTTTTCTGGCTGAGCAAGTCCCTGTGCTGCCAGGTGCAATCTAGGACTGCCCCTTTCTGTGGCAAATTCCCAAGGAGCTTAAGGCAATGAAACAAAGCTAAACAAACAGATAAAGCAGTAATAAATATAATTAATCTACCAACACCTGAACCAGCTCTTGTCCCTGCTCTGCAATGTTCTCCCTCCCCATGGTGACCCCCAGCATCACTCTGCTCCCTGTTCCACAGCCAGTCCTGAGCTCTGAGTTCAGGAGCCAACTTTTAACCAGCTTTAAGCTCTTTCATATGACCCGAACCATTTTACACTTTCCCCAAGGATGTCTCTGCATGGAGGTTTCCTGTTAGTGTCCATGTAGTCAAAGGGTAATTAGGCATTTCTCCTGCAATTTGGAGCTTGAACCAGCTTAATCTGTGATAGGCAGCACAAGCATCTGCTTCTCTTCTCCCTCCCACCCCCTTCTCATGCACACACAAAGCCTCATTATATTAATAAAATATTTTCCCATTCTTCACCTTATTAGCTGCCTGCACGTGCCCGTGAGCCCATTTTCCATGAAAAATGTGTGTGTGCCTTTACACCCATCACCCATACCTGCTCTCCGTGTGTGCCAACGCACCTTCCTCGATTATATACAAACAGATGTTTATATATAGAATGCATATTATGAATTTAAATTGATACAGGAACATAAATCTGAATAAATCACAGCTAAGCTGCAGCTTAAAATAAACACTCTGGAAAAAAAAATAAGCAAATAAACTTTTTTTTTTTTTTTTTGGCAGAATGTTTATTTATTTAACAACAGTGATGCAGTTGCTTACACTTTCTACAAATGTTTTATCTCTTCTTCCTCCGCACCTGTCCCTGAGTGAATAGAGCCACATCTGTCTCATCTTGGCATAACAAGTACACATCTACATCTGTGAAAGATGATTCCATTTTTGAAGGAAACACTGTCTACTTTTACACTCCTGCAGTCTGCTAGAAATTATTACACAATGGATTTTGTGTCTTGCAGGAAGGCTGCTAAATAGTGAATAGCGAGTTTGGAAATGGTACAACAAAAGTAATGCCCTACTTTAACAAATAGATGGCTAGATAGAAATATATATTTATTCTAAACTTTATGGGTAAGAGAGACCCACTGATTAATGTTACCTTCATTTTACTCTTTCTGGTGTAGTGGACTCAGTTAAAAAGCTCAGGAAATGGGAACTCTAGAGTAGAGGTTAATAATAGGATAGAGATGCTTTCACCATCAGCTGCCATGTCAGAGCCTACACAAAGTTGATAATGACTGGAAAAATAGTTGGAAAAATCCTTCCCTGTGAGGGTGCTGAGGCCCTGGCACAAGGTGCCCAGAGAAGCTGTGGCTGCCCCATCTCTCGAAGTGTCCAAAGCCGGGTTGGATGGGGCTTGGAGCAGCCTGGGATAGTGGAGGCAGCACTCATAGTGGGCTCTCAGTTGAGAGCAGCCACGTGCTGTCCAAGGTTATGTCATTAATGACATTCAGTAGCTCATTAAATAAATGAAGAGGTGAGCTTTGGCTGATAAGGGTTTAATGAGGTAAAATTGTGAAATAGCCAAAAGCCTCTCTAGTGATACTGAACTGATGAGCAGCAGTGGTTTTGCTGCTCGTCTTTATTTTATGGGCTTGACCATCAAAGCTGAAGTAAAAATAAAGGAAAGATGAATTGTCCTGAAGCCCCTCTGTTGTATTTTCCTCACCATTATTACCTCCACTGCACCCAACAGCTCTTGTGGAGATGTACTAGAAGCTGTAAAAGCAGTGCAGGAGGGTCATCCATCCATCCATCCATCCATCCATCCATCCATCCATCCATCCATCCATCCATCTTTCCTCACTTCTCACCTGGAGGGATTACCCCAGAAAAAACATTAATCCAAGGCATTAGCAGGACCTCTTCTGCCTGTCACAGGCTGTGCTTTGCCCTGTGCCAACATGTTTGTGTCTGCTGACCAAACACATAAATAGGATAACAAAGAAATTTCACTGAAAAATGAGGTCTGGCCAGGAAATCAAAACTTTTTCCTATTGAAAAAAAAAATTGCCTGT